>NW_007577873.1:226961-521032 GCF_000690725.1 Stegastes partitus | reverse complement strand
CCAATAAGCGTTTGAAATAGGTGTAAACAAAAGCATCCTCCTCTGCCATCTTTCTTTACACCATCACGGCTCCGTTCAGCAGGGCAGGACCACCCCGGGGGCGCGTGCTCAGGTGAGTTACAGACAGAGAGAGAGAGAACGAAGATGGAGAGAGAGAGAGAGAAAGAGAGAGAGGGGGGAGAGAAAGAGAGAGAGAGAACGAGAGAGAGGTCACGAGGATGACCGACTGACCGAAAAAATATCACAATTATTTTTAACATGATAATAATAATAGTGAATCAGCACAGTCATAACAACAATAGAAGCCCTGGCCATCATCCACTCTTCGATCCAAACATGCACACGCCTCACACACACACAAAGCTGATATCAGATGAGAAAAGGTCTGTTATTCACAAAGGCAACACTCACTGTAAACCCCCTCCCCCCAAATAAAGAAGAAAAAAAATCATCAAAAGCTGTTTTCCATGCAACACTAGAAACAACAACAAAAAAAAGAAGGAAAAAAAATGAATCGGAGCTGCTGATTTAACTAAATGCATTTACGATTAAAAAATAGAAGTAAAATAAAAAAGTCAGAATAATTAGCATTACTGGTAAATATTGTAAACTAGGCTGTGTTAATTTATAAGATATCCAAATAGATTATTTCTAATCGAATCCTGTCTTCTTACATCGAAAAAAAAAATGCGATTGTGACTTTATGAAATCTACAAATGAAAACAGGCAGAAAACAGAAAGGGGTGAAAATACATGTAAACACGAGCAGCATGCAGAAAGCATCGAAAACCGGGTTCAAAATGAAAAGCCTGGCGCTAAATCCATCACGAGAAACAAAAGAAAATCCAGTTTTCATTATTACTATTATTATTAGTATTATTGGAATTCCGTTAATAATGATCGAAATTAGCTTTCAAATATTTCAAAGCAAACTTACATTTCTGTCGAAAATCCGTACATTTTTTTTTTGGTAAAAACGACTTTAGCCGATGTGAATAAAACAAAAATATAAGACGACGAAAGCGAGCAGGAGACCTTGTGAAAATACAAACGAGTCAAAAAGGAAAATGTCCACAAAAAGCGTAGAAAATGTTGAAAGAAGCACTTGGTTCCTTATTAAGGCGAAGATACAATATTTATTCCTTGTCTCCTGGGATGCTCCGCTCCGTCTATTGTCCTCCCATTCCTCAGTGCTGATGCTTAATTTTCAAAACTTCTATATTACCAAGGGACCTACGACATCAGCCGAGAAATACCCTGCAAGTACAAAATCCGTGCGCCAGCCCCGTCCGTGCAGAGGGGAGACGCTCGCGTTCCGCCAGCTTTCTACCGTTACCGAGAGCGCGCGAGGGGGGACTTTTCCATTTCTCTCGCTTTTTGGGGATTTTAAGGCATTTTTTATTATTATTCGATCGGGCCAGAGAGGAGAGGAAAAAAAAAACGGGTTACTTTGGAGAAAGCACAATGTCAGCGACCTTCCCCGGACTTGTCCACGACGCAGAGGTAGGCTCATTTATTTACTCAACAGCCTTTAATTTATCCAACTATAGCAAGAGCTGCACAATAAATATAGTTTGCTTTAAAAGCATTTCGAGGTTTGCTGTGAGGAGCTGGGATGTAATGTATCGCATGGCTAGTAATATTTCAAAAAATAATACTAATAAAATACATGGAAGGAGAAATGTTTCTGAGTGGAGCTGCCGGTAAAAACGGGGCTTTTTATTAGTGTGTGGAAGCAAATGAGGCTCGGTAACAGTGTGATTAGAACATTTTAGGGCGGAACACTCTCCGCTGTGTCTCACAATGCTTACCTCCCATCCAGTGTGAGCGAGAGAGCTGGGACAGTAAATTTGCCAGCAGCTCGGTAATAATAATAATATATAACAGCACGCCTTTTAAAACGCTGCGAGCAGAGTGACAGGCATGCCAAAGGGAGGAAAAAAATACCGATGGCTCCTGTTGCCGCGCTTCGTTCCCCTCCCGGGCGTGTGGAAATGACATCTCCTTCAGGTGGTTTAAAGTGGAGGAGAGAAAAAAAAAGAAAAAAACGCTTTGAGAGTGTGAGTTGTGTTTTTGAGTGTGTTTGGGAGGCAGAGAGAGGAGACACCGGCTGATGCTAAATGACACGGCTCATATATTTCCCCGTCTCTTTATTATCTTGTAGATACGTCACGACGGATCAAACAGCTACCGGCTCATGCAGCTCGGCTGTCTGGAGTCCGTGGCCAACTCCTCGGTCGCCTACTCCTCCTCCTCCCCGCTCACCTACCCGGCTCCGGCGGGGACGGAGTTCGCCTCGCCCTACTTCTCGGCCAACCACCAGTACACCCCCCTGCACCACCAGTCCTTCCACTACGAGTTCCAGCATTCCCACCCGGCCGTGGCCCCGGAGGCCTATGGGCTCAACTCGCTGCATTCGGGCCAGTACTACCAGCAGATCCACCACGGAGAGCCGGCGGACTTCATCAACCTGCACAACGCGCGCTCGGCTCTCAAGTCCTCGTGCCTGGACGAGCAGCAGCGGCGCGAGCTGGGCTGCCTCGACGCTTACCGGCGCCATGACCTGTCGCTGATGACGTCACACGGCTCGCAGGCCTACGGCGTCGGTATGCACCATCCGGACCAGAGGCTGCTGCCCGCCGCCGGCCTCGGCCTCCCTCCGCCCGCGGCGGACGACCTGCAGGTACCGGCGGCCTCCGTCTCTCTCTCTCCCCGGCCTCCCCAGGCCTCCCCCCCCCCCGCAGCCTGCTGCCTGGAAGAGCCGCTCGTAGCGCAGCTCACAATAGGACAGAGCAGAGCTGGTAGCTGTGAGCAGACCCAGTGCCCCAGTCTCCTGCCCCACTGGCCTACTATTGAGAAAGTTTCCCCCCCTATTGTAGCAGCCACACAGCAAATAGAAAATATTGAGCAGAAAGCCAGCGCCAGATGTCTGTCTGTCTGTCTGTCTGTCTGTGTGCAGCAGCAGGGCTCTGTTGTGTGCAGAGCTGTACGTGGCCTGTAGGTTCCCTCCGTCCACCACTCTGCCCTACTTTGGGTTAAATCACACTGGATATCATCTTGAGATAATTTGGTTGCCAAAGCAAACGTGACTGTACACCAGACTGAGTAAATGTCAGGTCCAGCCGGCCCCGTCCTCTGAGCGGCAGCCTCTTTCTAAAGGTTAATTGACTGGCAGTCTATACCAGCCTATTGTCAAATCCGCCCTTTATTTTCCCAGAAACACACGTGACCCATATTTTACATAATTCTTTTCGATGTAAAGAAATGGTCGAGATGAAAACAGAGTCGCACGGTTCTTGAGCGTGTGTGTGTGTGTGTGTGTGTGTGTGTGTGTGTGTGTGTGTGTGTGTGTGTGTGTCCGGCTGTCTGCTGGAGCAAAGAAAAGCCGCTGGTTGCTCTATTCTCCGGTAAAGGGCGGATTAACGGATCGGGGTTCAGGGCACAATGGGCAGCTCGAGCACCATAAAGCACCGTAGTTTATCCAATTACCGACTTAACGTCAATCAACTTTGTTACTTATGCAGCGACATCTGAGCTGGTTAAGACGCGGCTCTAGTTAAACACAATTTAACACAGTGACACATAATTTCAGTCACGTTAACTATTTAACTCAACTCGATGAAGTGTCGCTTTTATCGATATTTTCTGGTGTCACTGTGCTGCAAATGGACGGAATGCATCCTATCGTTTACACTAGATGCGCTATTAATAATAAGTCATATTTATTTTTTTATAATTTTAAAACAATTACACCTAAAAACTAAGCAGATTTTTATTTTATATTAAAAACATTTTTTTAATGCATCTATCACACTGTTTTTAAAGGGTGTGGCATAAAAATAATTTTTGTTATTTTTATTTATTAATTCTGTTCCAATTTACTTTTTGTCCAATTGAATATTTCTACATGTGATGTGATCATTTCAATTTCATGACAATGACAACTATATACAATTTATTCTGCTCACTCAATGGTAGCAATAACTCATGATAATTTTTTATTATTGTTATTAATTTCAAATATTTTTAGACGATTACATCTAAACATATTTTTGTTTATTATGAAAATAGTTTTATTTGAGTGCATTCATTTTATTTTATTTAAAGGCTGTGGGAGTATAGTCTGTGGATGGTGACGTAAAATAAAAACAACAGGAGTTATTTTTTACATTTTAAAGTTGCTGCATCTATTGACTATTTTTATTTTGAAAATTCTACACGTGATTTAATAAGTTCAATTTCATGAATGGACAATGCATTTTATTACCTAACGTTATGATATTGTAGCTATAATTAATAGATTTTAAAAGGTCAAGTTGCATTTATTTAATTTAATGTAGTTAGTTTAATGTAATTTTATTTCGCTAAATTGTAATATTTATTTTATATTGATGGGCTATTATTGATTTTTTAATACATATTTTATTTTATTTCCTTTTATTTTTTCTCTCTGCCTATAGCATATGTTTGTATTTTGCAGGCGTAGCTGCTAGAGTAAATATTAGCAGTGTGGGGGACGCACATACAGAGCGCAGGTTGGAGCTTTTATTGAGGAAAAGAAAGAAAGGGCTGGTGAACCTGAGCTTGCACGCGGCGGATGTATGAACGGAACAGATGCGCGCTGGTCTCGTGCAGCCCGGTCGCATCTTTGAGCGCGTTAAAGAGATTTTCATGCTGAACAAAAGCAGCTGCCACACCTTTCTCCCGTCACTAAGCTAATTCATGCAAGACCTCTGCGTTTTGTATATTGATTTTATAATCACTTTAGCTTCGGAATAGAAGAAAAGAAACAGAGCAGGAGCTGGTTAAGAAAGAGCCGCAACAAGCTCCCCTTTTTCCAGTTTATTTTAATCAGGCGCTGCTTGCGTGGGCCAGGCCTCGAGGCTCGCACGGGGGATTAAGTGTTTTTCTGAATAAAAAGCGCGTGTTCTCCTTTCTTGATGACATTGTTGATAGTGTGATCTGCACCAAAATGGCTTCCATACATGCAGGCCTGGATGTATGTTTGCAGCACACAGTGATCAGCCAACAGGTTGGTGGCTGCTGCTGCTGCTGCTGCTGCTGCAACGCAGTCCGGACACTTTGTGCTCATTTGTGAGTCTGGATGAGTTGTGCTGTCCTCAGTTATAGCCCGAAGCTTCTCAAATTAAGCTCGTTTCTGGGTGAGCCGTGAGCTGCATGATTTATTTTTACTGTGCCCTCAATTTTACTCAAAGCCTGCTAAGTGATGCACACTTTCTAACAAAAAGGCTTCCACCACTAGAAAATTGTTCAAAGGGCATGCAGTGCAGCAGGGCCAGTGTTTGGACTCCAGGTGGCTGGTTTTGGTTTGTTTGTTTGTTTGTTTGTTTTTTAACGTCTTTACTGATGAACTTTACGGTGCTGGAAAGAAGTATGTGGATGTGGTGGTGTCCAACCTGTGGGTAGGAGCCCCACAGAGAGGTGGCAAGATAAAGTGATTAATGATGGAAAGTATTATACTTGAAGCACATTTTCTTGTGAAATATTTGTGCGCCTTTATTCACCTAAAGTGGGTAAAAAGTGCGTTTTAAGGTTTACATGGACAGGGACGCTTACAGTGGAAGTTATGGTGTTGCGCGTAATTACCATCCTGTTGTTTTATTCATCACAGTTTTTTTTTAAATTCTAATTTTCATTGCAGCAGGTTGGTGTCACCTCAGTGTGTGCTTGTATACATGCTCATGGAGAATGTCTGCACACATGTACAGAAAAAAACAAACAAACAAACCTTAGTAATTTCCTCTGTATGTGCAGCTGGTAAACTGTGCTGCAGCATTGTTTTTTTTTTTTTAAACCAAAAAAACAAAAACAGAAACTGCGGGTGAAGTGATTTCACCTCCCTGCTCGTCCTAATGAGTGCGTGTCTCCACAGGGCTCCGTGGAGGCGCAGTGTGGGCTCGTGCTGAACGGCCAAGGGGGCGTCATCCGGAGAGGTAAGGCCCCGTTTCTTCTCTGTTGTTGTTGCACCGGAGGCCGTGAACGCTCACGGCTCGACACGACAAGACAGCGAGCAGACAGACAAACAGGCGGAACACTCCTCTCTTGTCTGCTGTCAACGTGTTACAGCAGGAGCGGCAACATTTTCTCGCCTATTTAAACACTAACACACTGTACAAGCGCGCAGACAGAGCTCCCCACTCCCACTGTCACTCACTCCTGCTGCAGTCACACTCAACTCTGGTTGTGCGGAGACAATTAAAATGGCATGAATTAATATGGCCCTGAAGTGACTGTGCAGGTCTGACATAATAAAACCATTTGACACATCCACAGCCTGTCACACGCCTCACAATACACACTCTTTTTTTTTTTTTTTTTGATGCTACCACACTATATTTGTGTGGCACTTTACAAACAAATGGAATGTAACGCAAAGTGCATCACAGAACAAAAGGAATAATAATAATAAAACAATCTGAAATGTGAAATCTATATAATCAAAGTGCAAAGAGGCGCCTGTGTTTGTTTTCATGAAATAAAAGCGTCATTTCATTCTAATCATGTTTGATTTTAGGTAATATGTCCATTATTATCACCTCACAGCTTGTGTAAAGACAATAAGAAAAACAAGGTTAAAATAAAATATTTGAAGTCAATTAAGTGCAATTTAATAGAGTGAAAATAATCATACCAACAGAGGTGTATTATTGTACACGTATAAAGGTTTGGGGTTAATTTAGCAAATTAATCTGACATTAAAGTAATTAAATCCGTATAATATCTACTGCAAATGGAAGCATTTAATTTAGTTCAATCATATAGATTTTTTTTAAAAGGTGCTGGAAAATACACATAATAATTGTGCTTATTATTTACCACGTGTTTGGCTGTTTTTGAGCAAATTCTGCCATTTAATCCTTATTTTATGTAGCTCTGTTGTAGTCGTTGCTGTTTATTGTGTACCTGTGTGTGTAAAGTAGCAGCAGAAACAGAGCGCGGGTCTGAGGCCGGTGAGGCGGCTCAGGGCGGCTCTTGAGGGGAGGATGTGGATGTGGACTGAGCCTGCAGCAGCGCTCTGCAGGCCGGCCGGCTTCCTCCTCCTCCTGCTGCTGCTCCAGCGCGCTGTGGATCTGCTCTTTGCTTCATCAAAGCCCGCTGCTGTTTTTTTTTTTTTTTTTTTTTTAGCGGGGACTGTGTGTAATTTTCCACACAGAGAGGAAGGCTGTGTCTCGGGTTTAATTTTTCATCAGCTCTGCCTAGGTGTTGGGGCTTTTCTCTCGGATTGACGCGGGAATCCCTTCGCTATCACTTTCGGTTAATGGTGCGCCGTATTTGGCCCTGAGCTCAGCCGCTGCAACCATCACAACCAATAATCTTTGCTTTACCTCCCGCTCCCGTATCGATAGCTTCTCTCGCCTCGGGCGCACGCTTTGATATGCTAATGCCGAGCGGGGCCCCGGATTCAGCCGAGATCATATTAATGTTGTTCTTTCTGACTGCGGCTTTGGCGGCATGAATATTCACATAACCTTTTTCAAAAGAAAATCACTCAAGAAATGCGGATCCTACTTAGGAGGAGTCGTCTGTGTTTTTAATCACCCTGCTCTCCCTCTTCCAGTTCAGCTCGAGCAGCAGCAGCCGCCGCCGCGCTCATCAAGCTGATCTGTCAGACGCGCGCCCCCGCCACTACACCCCGCGCACGCACATCTCTCTCTTCTGTCAAGACATTGGCGGGCTTTTTGGAGCTATAAACATTGTTGTTAAAATATGAGGAGAATGGCATTTGGCCCTTGTCTCTTTTTCTTTAATTTTCGTGGCAAACTCGTAAAAGGCGCTTGATTCCGCGTGTGATCCCGCCCGCCGCTCGCGCCGCAGCCCGAGGCTACTCTCCGTTGCTTAAATACCGTTATCGCCTCTGGGCCCGCGCGCTCCACTGACTGCACTACCGGCAATAGCTCTTTTCGATTGCCCTTGGCAACATAAAATACAAACTACTTTGAATCAAAACATTTTTAGGGGAATTAATATGATGTGAACCCGCGGCTTTCACAGACGCGCGTCCCTGTCAGAGCGCGTGAGTCTGACAGACAGCTCTGCCCGGTTCGTGTCACATATAGACAGGCGGGCCGGACGCGCGCACACGCACACGCGGGGGCTTAACCAATAGTATCAATCGATTCCCTCGACCTGCTGCCGTCCATCTCTGACAGCCTGAGTGAAACACAAGTCCCATCCAGTGTGTACAAAGCGCTGCCCGCCGGACTACAACACGCTTTTGTTTCCACACCGTCATGGTGTCAGAGCTGCTCTGTGCGCACGAGCCGACCGTCCAGGTGCTGCGGTGGAGGAAAGGTGCGAGCCGCTGGATGACAGCTCCGACTGCCTTCCTGCGGCCACAAAATAATGCGAATCTAGCACATTTCTCCTGATTGTGAATAATAGATTCTGAGAGAAAAAAAAAAAAAGTAGGTTACAGCTTGTCACATGTAGGCCTTAGTTGGTGGCCAAACTGATGCCCCAAAAAGATTTGCTGTGTGCACTCACTCACTCACTCACTCTTCTTTCCTTCAGTTCGGCCTAAATGGCGTCTTTTTTTTCTTTTCTTCATTTCATCATATCCAGCACGGCATAATAACAAAGCGACACACCCTGCTGTTAGATTTGATAATGAGGCAGATGAATAATAGAATATAGCCTACAGTACATCAGACAGAAACCTTGCATTTCAGCTGCTTGGGACGTTAGTTCAAGTGAAAGTTTAATAATAATAGGCCTACTCAGAGCAGTCGATATATATTTCAGGAGGATCCAGTAACACACCGATTCAGATGCAATTAATAATGTGAAAGAGCCTTCACTATCACAACCACAATCATTTATTCACACATCCAGGAGCCTCAAGTACACAATGAAATCAACTTGGTGGTGGAAGGTGATTAAATGAAGGTTTTGTTTTCCCCTCCTGGGATAACAGCAAACACTTCTTACATACAGACAAATATTGAGCTGAAACTGGAATATAAATATATGTACATAGTTTAAATAAAACCACATGCAATATTTAACTAGTGAAAAGGAGTGTGGTGAAGTGCAGAGAGAAACACATTGATCATGGCAGTGTGACTGAAGATGCTTGATGGTGTGCATTTTCTATCACACAAGGATTCATTTTAAATTGGAACATTATTTAAACATAATATATTGTGTTTGCAGCTATACAGCGAAGAGTGTACACAGATGAGCTGGGAACTTACATGTTCGACGATATTGCTCACAGTTTGTGGCGTTTATGGAAATTCTCCTGATTCAAATGATATTAGACCTTCTAGTTCATAGAAAAAAATCAAAACAGGTCAGAAAAAAAGTGATTTGTAAAGACACATGGTCAAAATAGGCTGCATCTTTAATGTATGTTTGCTTTGAAGGCAATTGTTTGAATTTTATGAAATATTTTCATGTCATCACACAGGTGGAAAAGTTTTAATGGTGAAGCGATTTTCCTCCACGTTAACTTTCCACTCGAATCTTTACTGCTGTAATTGTGTGCGCTCAGACATTATTACATTATTGCTCCAATCCAGTCGGCATATTGTGGTTTATTTTCATTCTTTGTATCATGTCATGAATGATATGTGGCACTCTTTGAAACGAGAACCAAGGAGACCTCATGCAAAGTGTGTGTGCACAGCTAAAGCCACCCTCTATGAACAAAGGTGCAAAATAGTCTCAATGTCTGCACACTTGTCCCAGAGGTAGCATTCACTGAAGCTTAGAAGTTCTCCCAAGAAAAAAAAAAAAAAAAAACACATTTGTGTGTTTTAGACGAAAGTAAATGTTTCTAACTGTTGTGTGAGAAATGTGAATCCAATGCTGGAGCTCACTGATGGATACAGAGTTTGGGTTGAGGATACATTTACACTTTCATGCATTCGGTTTTTTCTTTTTTTTTTTTTAAGACCAAAATGTTCATGTATTTTCAGAGTGAAGGCTTTTCAAGGTCTACATGGATTTTTATTGGATACATTCAGTATAGACCTGAGAGCATCTACATTAAAAGTACAGAAAAAGGTTGTTGCTGCTCTTGTGATAGAAGCAAACACAGCAGGTTTTCATTATTTGCAGGACTAATTGCAAAATAAAGCATCTATAGCATAATACAAAACAATTTAATTTTTTGCGGAACATAATCAGTATTGTTAATACATGCAATGGCAGTGATACAAGTTTAGTCTACATGTTTAAATGCATTTCATTTTATTTTATTGGTGGTATTTTGCTTTTACATTCATTTTTTCATCAGTTTTGGTGATTAAGCAGGAGTTATGGGCACAATGTACAGTAACACCGAAATAATAAAGGTGTTGCCACAGCTTATTCTAACCTGCTCAAGCTGTAGATGGCATCCAAAATAGTCCACGTGTTATTGTGGTCTGCATACTGGTAACAAAAATGAGCACCAGTTAAGAAATCCGAAGTGTTGTTGCTTGCTTGTGCGTTATTTCAACTTAATAATAGCTATTCATGTTGCACAAAAAAGAAGTCACATATAAGGATTAGCTGCCACAAAATTAAAGTTGTGTAATTATGAGCCCACTACTGTCAGTTAAAACAAACAGTCAGGTCTGTATGTGCAAAAGCAGAGGACCAGGGATTGACTAATGTGGTTTTGTCAGGTTCTACACATTAGTAGAGATGAAAGAAACAAATAACTGATATTTGGACTTGATCTATGTTTGCAGTAAAAATGGAAATCTTGGTGTAAAATCTCAGAGTTATACTGAACATTTAATTGAAATGCCTTTGATAGTTCCTATGTTACATATGTTTAACTGGAAGAGAACTTTTCAACATTTATCTTTTGTCTTTATAGCAAAGTTTTACTTGACTTGTAACCAATCATACAGTGGTGTGGGCAGAACATTGATTAAGGCCACAGAGGGACTAAAGATGAAGAGAAACACCTGCATCAGAGCCACAGCAGTAAAATTAATTTACTTTATTAGGAATTGATTTAGGCACATGTAAGTCATAGTTCCATCAAACCCTTCAGAACACTTGGACTACACTGTACTGGCTGTTTGTAATAATATATAGTTATTTCTTCTGCCAGTTGAATGATTTGTGACCAGCTCAGTGTCTAACAGAAGGAAATCCACATCCTAACTCTGTGATTCATCTGATGGTTTTAAAAATTATTTTCTGGTCAACTATGGCTCTAAAATCTCAAAGTTTTAGAGATGCTGCTGTTTGTCCACATTGAACCTAAACAGGTTATTTTGTGTGTGTGTGTGCAGGGGGAACGTGTGTGGTGAATCCTACAGACCTGTTCTGCTCAGTACCGGGCCGACTGTCGCTGCTCAGCTCCACCTCCAAGTACAAAGTCACCATCGCTGAGGTGAAAAGAAGACTGTCCCCGCCAGAGTGCCTCAACGCCTCCCTACTGGGCGGCATACTGCGCAGGTCAGTACAGCGCACACACAGGACGGACAGCTGATCACATATGAAGGAAAAGTTCACAACAGCCTCTTTAGTGGCTCTAAATACACCTGCAGTGATTTAGAGAGATGTGTTGGCAGACAAACAGTTTTTAAACTTCTCTCAC
Organism: Stegastes partitus; assembly: GCF_000690725.1. NCBI lineage: Eukaryota > Metazoa > Chordata > Actinopteri > Pomacentridae > Stegastes > Stegastes partitus. The sequence continues at coordinate 509,469 of NW_007577873.1, read as the reverse complement.
TACTGCAGCAGCATCATGGCTCCATATGCTCTCATTTCATCTCGTTAGCCTTTCTGACGGAGCTGTTTACAGCTTTAAAGAAACATTTTAATATTTTAACTACAACTTACTCATTAGGAGTCCAAGCCCAAAATATCCTCTCATAAATCATAAATCCACTGCGACCACTGGCCAGCACCTTAAAGAGTTTTAGGCAAAAAATGTTTAAACCATGCGGGGCGTTCCGGATCATCTCTGGAGAGGGAGAGACCCAAATTTCCAACAAGTCCCTCCAACAGCAGCAATGTTATATAAGAATAAGAGCGTGTAAGTGTCATAGTAAGTGGGTGGAAAAAGTAACACAAACACCTGGCAGTGTACAGCAATTAACACAATGCAAACTATTCAATCTTGCTACACTAACTAACAACTACTATTAGATATGATTAGATCATTGGAATGTTATTTTGCGTGTCATATAACAGCATGCAATAATATTGAAATAAGGCGTGTGATGAGGGAGGGGAGGGTTGAACACAGTTTTTTTCAAGTGTAAATCTGGCTGGTGAGCATTGGAGAGTGCTGCCTGAGTCTTTGCAGCCCTCAGATGAAACAGAGGATATATTGTAGCGCCTACAAAGACTATTGTAGGCGAATGAGGGCCGGGGCTGCACGCGCCGCCATGCCCAGGGAGCCAGAGGGAGGCGAGACCAGGCCAAAGCATGCCAGGATCAGAGGAACCAGAGGAAAGCAAGAGTTGCCAGCGCTGTATTATTGATGAGGTGGAGAGAAAGGGAAAGGGGGGGAAGTGGAGAGAGCGAGCTCAGAGAATATGGCTGGTCCTACAAGATGAGGCATCAACAAAGTGAAAAAATAAATAAAAGTAATTGAGCTGCTGATCTTATTTGGGGTAAAATGTATAATGTTGCAGGGATCACTCTAACAGATGATGATGATATGAGCTTTCATCGTGTAATGTGCTCATATGGTGTCATTTCCAAAAGTCGAACAAACACAATCATCTTTATCAACCGAGCAGAAAGTTGTCCCAGGTTCCAAAAAGTGCTTTAAAGTTTTAAGAAAGAAGCACATATGTTTTATAAATTTCACATAACAGAATAATAAACCACAGGGATCATCGTTCGTCTGTTTTCCAAAATAGAACGTCTCACTTTGGGTATAGAAAGAGACATGGAGAGGCACAGTGAGAGGTCTGTGTATAAAGAAAGCCTATCTAATATATAATGAGTTGACATGTTTTAATTATTTTACTCTTTGATTTTGTGCTTAACTTTATGGCTTTGTCATATCAAAGCAAATCTATATTCTTCCATCCTTACTTGCAAGACTCAATTAAACAAGGCTTTTTGTAGAATTTTTTTTTTTTTTTTTGCATTTTTGGTTCTGAGAAATGATTGGTTGATCAATGCTGCTGCTGATGATGATACGATACGTGCTCCAGTTATTCAGTCTTTTGCTGTCTTGTAAAATGTGATTGTTTGATGATATGTGATGCAAAGTTATCTTCTACGTGTCCCCAGAGCGAAGTCTAAGAATGGAGGCCGGTGTCTTCGTGAGAAACTAGACCGTCTGGGCCTGAACCTGCCGGCAGGACGGAGGAAAGCTGCCAACGTCACACTGCTCACCTCCCTGGTGGAAGGTGAGGATGTTTGGCCTGTCTGTTCACCCTGTGATATGTATACTCATCTCATATTGCAGGTTTTATATCATCAGTCCTTTCCCTGTGTCTGTGTTCAGGTGAGGCGCTCCACCTGGCCAGGGACTTTGGCTACACCTGTGAGACAGAGTTTCCCAGTAAGGCGGTGGGGGAACATTTGGCGAGGCAGCACAGTGAGCCTAAAGAAACCAGCGCACGCAAGAAAATGGTTCTGGCTACAAAGTAAGAATGCACACATACATTCACACATATGGATACACGCTGACACACAGAAATACAACAGAGAGAGCTGAAAGTTTTGCTTGGCAGGCTTTCTTCTCAAATTCTGCTGATATGAATGTTTTTTTGCCTGTGATGGGATGTAGCAGGTTAGAAGATTTAACATAGTGTTTGTATGAGTGAAAATGATAGGGCCAGATTTTTTTTTGTTTTAATTTTAAATTCTATTCCTTAAATTTTGCTCTTACTTAACCCAGTATTTCACCATGTGTAGCTGAATCAGACAGTTTTCATGTTGAGACCACTACTCGCTTGTTGACTTGTTCGTTATTTTTTTTCTATGTGGCAAATGTCTGTAGGTCACATCGTACATTTTTGGTCTCTATATTATTTGCATATGCAGACATGACTTCCATGTAAAAATACATGATGAAGGCTCTGATATATGCGTGATACGTCTTTGTGTTGTTTTATCACGTAAAACTCCATTATTAAAAAATTAAGAAATCTGAAACAGTCGTTCTAAGTTCTGCTTTCTAATTGTTAATATTACAATTTAAACCACATTACGGTTGGACGCTAACTCCATCTCTATGAATACAAGTGTAGTCCTGCAACTGGCTTCACTATTAGCTGTGGGGGGTATACACGCTTACTCTGAGGTGGCCGTGCCCACCCATTGGTTCTGTCCCTGGTTTCCAGCCACTACCATCCATTTCTTTGAGAGAAAAGTTCTTGCACAAACATGTTTAAAACTAAAGGTTTAAAAACAGCAGAGTTTGAGGACAGATTGGGAGAAATGTGAAAATGGAAACTTGCTGCTCAATAGGGAGAAATTGTTGTCAGCTCCTGCTCTGAACAACACATACAATTTCATGCACAGAGCATCTTCCGCTGTATTTGAATTTTAAAATATTGTGTTCACAAATTTGTGGCTACAGGGCATGTGTATACCTAACAGTAGAAGCTGCATTTATAGTAAACTCTCACAAGTTGCACGCTGAGTACTGAATGTGCTGAGGGGAAGAAGCTCCCACTCTTTTCCTCATATTGTAGGCTGATTTTTTTTCCAATAAAGTTAGCCCACCAATGATTTCCACTCTGACTAAAATCCAAACAGACAGCCTGGACAAATGTTAAAAAAAATCAACTTCGACTCTACATCTGCAGCATTGTTGGCATCATGTTGTGAATGTGTTTTGCTTGTTTTTGAACAACACATGGCCATGAACTTGTCTTGTTCCTGCATGTCCTTCAGTTTTTTTGCTTGGAGAAATAACTTGAAAATATGTGTGGGTTGATCCAAATTGATGAGGATGGGTGTTAGGGGGAAAAAAAAGACTCAGACAGATGGTAAACCCTCATTCCCTCCCTCCGTCTGTCTGTCAGGCAAATCTGTAAGGAGTTCCAGGACTTGTTGAGCCAAGATCGTTCTCCTTTGGGCTCCTCCAGACCGACCCCCATCCTGGATCTGGACATCCAGAGACACCTCACACACTTCAGGTAACACTCGTGAATTTAAAAAAAAGTAATGCTAAAAATCATCTGTAATAATGCTGTGAACCTCAAGTCACACTTAAAACCACTGAGCGAAGACAATTTTCTTGCAGAGCCTTGCTCTATGTTTTGCCACTGACCTCTTTGCCATTTTGGAAAGATGCAGCTGTGCAGTTTGATTCTTGGCACAAATGACAGAGGAGGAGGGAACAGCGCCTTGTTAGCAGAAATGTCACATCTGTGGCGTCACCATGTGCAGAAAGTTTTAGCAGACCTCTAAAGGGAGATGTACTGTGGACTGCTGGGCAGAGAAATAAGATGTGAGCTCGGTTGTATAAGCAGCTGCATCCTTGTGGCAGCTTAAGGGTCTGGGCTGAGAGATGAGCAGGTACTTAGCTGTGGATGAACCTGCCTGGAGAGCTTGTAGGCAGATAAAAAAAAGTATCATACGCTATAACTGATTCTTAAAAGCATTTATCTCTCTGTTGTTATCCAGCTAGCTTGTGCTGCTGTCATATTTCCAATGGATTTGATAAATGCCATGATTCTATTGTCTGGGTTTACCTGACTGAGTAGTACAAATGTTTTTTAATATGTATAAGAGCAGTGTGGTTTACTAGACTGAAGGGGAACTGGCTAACTCTTGTTTTATGAATGTCAAATAAACATATTAGTCACTACAGATACACATATTGGAATCTGAAGACTCAAACAGCTCCTGTCGTGGTCATGTAGGATCATATATTAGGTCTGAAATGAAAGATGATTTCCATTATTTTGTAATGTCATTGTTTAGCCGATACAATTTTTAAAAAGTCGTGAAAAATGATGACAAGTTCTGAACAAAATATTCAGTTTATGACGGCTTTAGACAAAGAGACTTGATCAAAATATCAAGTCAAAATATATTTAAACAGTCATTTATTATTACAATATTTGCTTTTTGTTCAAAATACCAATTGATTAAGCTCTAATCTGTATAGTATATGTTTAAACTTGATCATATTTAGGCCTTGAATTTGCTGAAACACATTCAGTGTTTCCTCATGAACTGTTGTGAAACAGGGTGGAAGCAGCGTTTAGACCATCACAGGACATTAAAAGGCTTTTCTGACAGACGAAAGAAACTCTTTTTTGAGGATTTGAAGCTCCATAATGCAGGAGGAAGGTTTCACTGCAGGTGTGAGAAAATCGACACGACTTCAGCTATCGGTGTCACACAAACCCTAACGGATGTCTTTAACTTTTACGCCCTTTGCTCTGCCGCTGTTCTGATCATTCTTTCCGTCTCCTCCCTTGACAGCCTGATCACTCACGGGTTCGGCACGCCGGCGGTCTGTGCAGCTCTCAGCACCTTCCAGACAGTCCTGAGCGAGATGCTCAACTACCTGGACAAAAACTCGAGCGGGAAAACGAGCGGGCCCAACGACCAACAGATCAACAACAGCTCAGAAAAGACGCAGCTCCGGAAAACAGCCGAGCCCCAGAGCAAAGACGGGAAAACAGAAAAGACTGAGTAGCCCCCACCCACCCGGTCCCCGTGCCTTGGAGCGCTGCATTTAGGAGTGTGTCTGTGTATGTGAGTGTGTGCCAGGATTTGTTAATTCCCACACGTGACTTTATCTTCTATGGGACAGTTCATATTTATTGTTATTTATTGATCTTATGTTGAAACGTAACACTATAACTGAAGTGTCCCAAACAAGACATCCTCATGTGTGAAAGAAGTCCTCCGGTGTGTGTGTGTGTGTGTGTGTGTGTGTGTGTGTCCTGACGAGGAGGAGCCTCGCCATGGAGACGGCTGTGACTCATCCAAGACTTTATTTGTTTATTTATTAATTCTGAAAACATGAAGTAAACATCACAGTTTTCCAGGACAGGGGAGGTAACTGCCAACACAGTAACACAAATTATACACACAAATTAGACGTTTGGGGTGATTTGATCTGGATCCAGATAATTCAGGTGTGCATAATCTGCAAAAACACAAAAATTGAAAGCATTTTTTTTTCTCCTTTAACCTGTTTTGCAATAAATTATGAAGAGAAATCTCTGATATCAAGCACAAAGGAGCCAGTTTTGCTTCAATTTTCAGCTGTCATAATTGAAATGATTTAAACTCTCAGATCAAAATTGAAGACAACCCTGACCCAAGCCCTGATCCATGCAGATACACACCAGTGTACCAGAACCTGCAGGAGCACTTGAACCACACCAAGCATACATATCTTTATTTTTACGCCGTACAATCAGTGCCATAGAAACGTGTGTGTTTACCATGACAGAGAGAGAGAGAGAGAGAGAGGCTGTTTCTGGATGTGCGACTGATGTAAGCCACTGCCTGGGGTAGGCTACACTGTGGTGTGTGTGCATTTCTGTGTGTGAATGTGTGTGTGTGCGAGAGATAAAGAGAATGAAAGCGAGAGAGAGAAGGGTCCAACTCAGCCATTTTGTAAAAGGTGACTTTGCGGTTGCCGTCGTTCCTCTTCCCTGTGCATGTCTATCTTTGTACACTCCCCAGATCGCAAGTTTAGCCGACACGAGCTCTCTGACTCGCTCATGAACATTTGTAAAGATATATATAAATATTTAAATTACTTTTCTTGTAGGCTTTCAACTATATATATGTTAAATCCCTACCTTCTAAAATGCTGGTGTTCAATAAAGACAGTTGCTACGTGTTCTACAATTTACTTTTTAAGATGTGCTGCACACACACACACACACAAAACTGCACATTTAAACATACATACACACATGAGGAGGCAGCAGAGCAAGCAGAGACTAAAGGCAGACAGTATGTATCAAAGCCAGAGAGTGTGAATTATCCATATGGGTTCAGAGTGTTAAAATTATAAAAAGCCAGAGTTCCTTTCTAATGTTGTGAGAGAAGGCTCTACCTACAGAAAAGTTCAAAAGCCTGCTTTGTGTGCACGAGCACGTGTGTTTTCTTTCAGTTTGAGCGACTTCTGTCAGGTTTTCTGTTTATTTATATTTCAAAAAAAAAAAAAAAAGAGAGAGAGAAAGAAATCTAATGATAAAACAGAGAGAGGAGCAGCTGCCTGCTGGCGTCTCCATCCGGGCTCTGCAGGTTCTGTTTACTCTTTAATATTCCAGTCATTTGAAAGGAGGTCACGTTCACTGCATACAACACCGAAATACATAATCAGACAGGATGCATTTACAGTGATGCCTGCGCTGGTGTGTCGCCTCCCCAAATCAGTGCAAGCGAAGCCTCAGGTGGAAAAAGTAATGGTGGTAAAGAGAGATGTAAAGGAAGGGAGCGACACAGGTGCCGAATCCCAGTATATTCCCAGTCTAACTGTTATTGTTTGGTCTGGTATTTGACAGATGGTGTTATCCTCCAAATACACACACACATGCAGGCATTGTTTTCCCTCAGGTGTGCTGATTTTTCTTTTTTTTTTTTTTTGGTTTCTACAGCAATGCATTATTTCCAAGCAGCAACACTGTGCTGTCTGCAGCCACTTATCGTTGGGTTTCAGTCGTCCGGTTTGGAGATTTTAAAGACTGATATCATATAAACTAAATGACCCGAACCAACCCTCTTAATAACTGAAAACAAAAACTCTCACATAGCTGCCATCAAGCGATTATTACAACATTGTTTTGGTGCTGGAAGTCAATTATTTGATTAGTCAATTAATTAGTAATTATTTTGATAAACTTTAAAGCTATGAGCAGATAAAGTCTATTTTGAGCAATTCAAGCACGAGAATTTGCTGCTTTCCTCTTTGTTTTTATCACTTTGTATCAAGTATGATTAGTTTTTTGGAATGCTGATGGACAAAACAAGCCATATGAAAACACCATTCATGCTCTACAGAATTGTGATGATTTGTTTTTGGACTGAAAAAACTAAAGTCATTCCTCCTTAATATTGTCTTTAAAAACAAACAAAAAAATTTCTACTTGATGCTAAATTAAAGGTTCAACCACAATGAACTGAAACACATGCTCGATTGGAGACAAATATTTAGACATGGTTAACAATTTTGATTAAATGTGTGGACAAAAATGCTCCCATTTCCAGCATCCACTCTTTTTTTTTTTTCTCTCTTAGCTGTGGTCATATCACTCCAAATAAAAAAACACAAATAGTTTTTTGGAATGCTGTTGGGACAAAACAAGCAAAGTGAAAATGACACTTCTGTTCTTTAGAATTGTGAGGATTTGCGTAGCATTCAAAAAACATTTTAAAGACTAAATGAATAAATGAAAACATAATCTAGAGGTTAAGCGATAAGTCTGTACTGAATATAATTACAATAATATATTGTAACATTTCCACTTGATGCTACGTTAAAGGTTCAACCACCAGAAGCAGAACAACAGCTTTCAGTCTTCAGGATTCATGTAAATTCAGTTCAGTTTTATTTATATAGCGCTAATTCACAGCATTAAATTATAGAGAGACACCCAGAATATCCAAATATTCCCTTTGAGCAGCTCTTTGGTGACAGTGTGAAGGCAAAGCTCCTCTTTAAGAAGACCAGGACCAGGCTCAGGGAGGGCGACCATCTGCCTTGACTAGTTTCAGTGAAGGTAAAGGGGAGATATTGGCTGCATGTGTTGAAACACTTCATTTAGTCAGACAGGAGACACTGGAAGCTGCCAAACATTCACACATATCCCACTCAGTAGCACCAAAAGGTCGATTTGAAGGGTGATCTGAACAGAGATCCATGGTTTAAACTCAGCAGCGTTTCTAGGTTAAAGAAATTCATGAGCGTAAAGCAACATGTAAAATTAACCAACTTTTTTTTTGTGTGGGGGGGCATTTGATGAGTTACAGTATCACGTAGCAACGCATATCCTAATGCTTTGCTTTTGGAGTTACATTAATCATTTTTAGTCTGGGAGGAACATCAATCATGTGCGTGGCTGATATGGAAGAATCAGCCTAATATATAATCAAACTCATGTATTTCCACGGCTGTGTGTGAAGATGTAACAGAGTGATGTGTATGAAGCAAAGCAGCTTTTTAAATTGGCTCTTTGATGGTTGCTGCATCTCACTGGAGGCTACGAGCACCAACAAACGAGCACAAACATACATACTGTACACACCAGCTACGCATATGCAAACATACGCTGGGAGAACATAACTTAATCACGCTTTTGTTTGTTATTACTTGCGCGATAAACATGTAATCCCTGTGAAAGACATCCCTGCTGACCCCACATCAGAATAATAAACAGCTTGATCAAAATTTGCTGGAAAATGAAATCAATACATCGCCTCTACTTGAGTTTCTGCAAGCTGACAAACGGACAAGAATGAATCACAAGTTTGACAACGGCGATGCATAATGTGATGGGGAGGACGATGTATTATTCACACAGACTATTGATTGTATTACAATGCAACACTCACTTATCACCACATTAGGCATCAGAGAATATTTTCGCTTTCACTATTCTCCTCCTCAGCCTTCAATGTGCAATATTGTTTACGTGGTGATTAAATCCATTTATGAACAATTTCCTTGCGGTCCAGACTTTCTACAGTAAGGTTTAACATGCAGAACACACACTAAAAAATGTACATCTTCAGCTCAGAAATACATGCAATGAATACTGCCATTTATATAGAAGTGAATTAAACAGTCTGAGGTCTCAGTGGGACTATAACTCCTGCTGAGTGAGCCCCACAGTCACGAATACCAAACTCTGCTAACTTCTAAGCCCCATCTCTCCTGTCTCTCTCCTCTGAAGCTATAACCCTCCTCCTCCTCTTCCCCTGCTTCTCTCCTAAAACCTCTTCCTCCTCTATCCTGATCCCATTCAGTCCCAAGAACATTCAAGGCCTTTTCTCCTCGGCTGCTGTCCCGACTGTCCCCGTCACACCCCGTCTCTCACACACACACACACACACACACACATCACAGCGGCACCTGCAAGACAGAACACCCTGTTCGCCATTAAATGATGATCAACAGCTGCTGCTTGCATTTGTTAGATCCTGGGAGGGAAATAGATGAAGGCGATGATGTGCTGGTATCAACACAAACCTTAGCTGAGGCTCTATTGTTACGTTTTTGATGCAACATACAGTCTTTGTCTCTTCTCCCAAACATCCAACTATCCGTCTAATTCTAGTTGCATTCACTACTAATATGTGTGTTTTTCTCAGACTAAACAAACCCAAACCTCATGTTGCCAGCAGTGAGTCTACCAAAATGGAAGTACTGATTGGTTAAAAAGCACATACTTTGCCTTTTCATGGTGTTCACTTACAGTAGACAATACAAGTGAGTACATCCCTGTGCAACATCTCTTGTATGTCCTATAATTCTCAATGGTATCACCTTACAGTAAATAGGTTGCTTCTAACTTGAGCAGTAGGGTATTTGCTCTGATGTAAAAATAAAAAATATCAGCTTAGGTTTATTAAATTCAAAACAGAGGCCATACAGTAGGACCTCAATGCAACAAAAATGAATACACCTGTGATCACTGACATATAGGTTAGAAAACATGTGATCATTGGAACTCATCTGAGAGTCCCTGTGGTTTCCCATTAGCCTAACTGCACATAAACATGCTTTATAAAATTGCCTTGGAACCCCCGGACTTTTTTCGTTTTTGGCCCCTTGGTTTTTTTTTAGCGGCTTTTTGGCTTCTTGGTTCCCCTTGAGGAGGTCTTGTTGGGGTTCGGGGGAAAAAAGCTAACTGTGAGACATCAAAAAGATGGAAAATGATAAAGAAAGATCAGCAACCAACTAAAAAGTACTGGACTTGCAGCAGTAATCAGGAGGTATAGAATAAGCCATAGCACCACTAATCAGAGCCACAGTGGCCATCCTACTACAATGACGGTACTTTCACAGTCTAGCACCGACAGACAGAAACGCTTCAGACTTAGCACTGGGGTTATTAGGAGAAGTCAGAGTTTCTATGACAGCTCAGATTGTCTGAACACCATTGTGTAACATCAAACTCTGTGGACTGAGTCAAAGACAAAGGAACCCTGTTTGCCCTTTGGCACAAAACTGCAAGATTAACTTTGCTAATGAACATGAAAAGAAGCCATGTGAATGTTGAAAGCACATTCTTTAGATGAGACCAAGATAAATGTGTTCAGCTTGGATAAGGTCCAGTAGGTTTAGCGTAAACCTGGCCAGGACTACCACCATGAATGCATCGTCCTGGCAGTGAAGCACAGAGGTGGGTGTGAGATCTTATGGAGCTGCTTAAGTGCAACAAGTGTTGGGGAGATGCACTATAAATGTATGTCACCTTACTTGAATCCAAGAGAACATCGTTGGGGTATTTTTTAACAGAAAGGCAGAGCAACATACCCCCTCCAGCAAAGAAAGAAAAAAAAATTGTCCCTGAAAAATGTCAGGGAAATGAAATTTTTTCAATAAATTTAGTATCTCCACACCGAGGAGGGTTGAGTCTATCATCAGAAATAAAAGTGGACATATGAAGCATTAAAAAAAAGAAGAAAAAAAAACAGACTTGAGCGCAAAATCTCTCTTGTTCAACTTAGACGTAATGCAGTTACTGTACGGTGATACAGTTTTGGATCGTTTGATATTTAAGTGACATTGCACATGAATGGACTCACTACTGTTGTACACTGTATGTTAGATTGGTGAAAGGCTTGAGCCTGTCAATGTTCGCTCACTTCAGCTGAAGATGTCATTTAAAACAGGTAAACCCAATGATATTTGGTTTCTATAAATGTGCATTTTTCTCGTTTTCCTTAAGCCATTCTTTAGAATCATAACCTGAGCTCACATTGGCAAGTTTTGTGCTGATAGTTTATCAATTCAAAGCAGAGCTCAGGTTTCCATTCTGCTGCTTCCTGCTTGCTCTTCATCTCCTTTCTGTGGTGTCCTAGTGCAGCCTAGTGGTCAACGGCTGAACTGCAGCTGTGAGGACACCGTTCGCACTGGACCAGGTTTAGAAAGGAATACCAGATAGAAGGAAATGTTATTTTATTTTGTTACAATGCTTGTAGAATGAATCATTAAATCAGACAATTATTAATGTGTCATGCATGCATAAGCACAGTACACTCAAGTGATCACATATTTTTCTACATTAAAGTTTCAGTGTCCTTTGAACCATTTCATTATTGTTCTCATATGTACAGTACATAATTATATGCACCATATCTTTTTAGAAGTAGATAGAAAATGCTGCTCCCATTGCACACATGGTATTCTTTGCAAGAACAGAAACTGGCAGGACTGAGGATTAAAGATTTGTACATGCGTCAATATATATATTAAAAAAATGTGATTAAGTGAGTCTGTAGGTCTGTTTTCTTTGCTCCCAGTCACCACTTTTGTCCAGGGAAAAAATAAAGTGATGAGAGGAATATTCAACTGTTTTCCTTTATTATGTCCAGTTATTTATCAAACATATTGTTCTACTTTCCCCTAAACAACAACTTACTTCTAATACTGTGGATCGACCTTAAGAGCAAAATGAAGTATGAACTGCATGAATATGTATCAAGGATTCGTTGCACAAAGCATCCAATACGTCTCACAATGATCCTAAGAAAATCTAAAGGTTGAACATTTAGAGTCTTTCCAGACACATAAAACTGCGGTGCAACCAAAAGGCCCAGAACAGAACTGTCCTCCGAATGAAATCTCACAGAAAGTGAAAAGGAGATGAATGTGAGCGGATGTCTGCAAAGACAGGGAGCAGATAGAGCGGCATTAGTGTGGCATGTGTGTAATGTATGCTGATACATCATGTGTCAAAGCCCTGCAGGACAACAACCACAATCATGCCTCCAGACTTCCAGACTGTCAGGACATCTGTTATTGCTGACAGTCATATGTCCTGCCATGTGTGTGTTAGTGTTGGTATGGATGCATGTGTATGTGTTCGAGAGAGAACAGGATGGGTGGATCTTTGGCACCAGGTCACTGCAGAGAACATGGGAACAGCCGTGCTCCTGAAACATTCATGTCTGGTATCTTCACTGTCAGTTTCTTTACATGAAACGTCAAAGGAGCCTAACAATGGCAGCGATGTCAGAGAAAACCTACAAATACAGACATAAACTAGCACATAGGCACACATATAGACTCGATGAGCTGTGACTGATGAACCAGAACACCTCCAGAATGCCAAAACCCAAGACAACAAATGCAGATTTTAAGGAACCTAAATGGAAGATATTATGTTAAAGGAAACAGCAGTTTTCTGAGATTAATGTTAAACATGAACACACTGATGCAAGTATATAACCTCCTAAACACATTTATGATTCAAAGTCTTGAGATGACAGCAGCCAATCAACTCAATTAGCCTGAAAAAAAGTCTTATCTCTGTTTCAAAACCTTCAGATTTGTAACAGTAACTCATATAAAGACAGGAAGAAATGCAGCCTAAAGCAGCAATAAACTACGGAATTTAAACATACACCACTGTTTGTCCATTCAATATTGACAATCACGGTTGGGTGACTGCATGTGTGATCCACTGCCACTAGGGGGAGCAGTGTGCACACACATGGACTAGTCCTCAGAGAGCTGCAGTACAGGGGGGTTTACGGGGACTTGGCGTTTATAAAATGCATGTACCCTGTTTATTAATGATTTTGATGAAGACAGTGAATCTGTTTCTACTGGATTGTTGATTTTCCGTTGATCAGTATCAGTATATTAAACATCTGGTCTATCTATATGGAGCCAAAAAAATGTTTGACTCAGATTTTTTTGTTTTTAAATATATATATATGTTAAATTCATTGAGAAATATCACAGAGGTGAGTTTTTAAAAAGGCAAAAGCACAAAACTTAGAAATGTACAAAGTCATGCTGTCAACAGTAAATTTAAGGGAATGCAAACTACTTCCTATGTGTCCATGCTTTTCCTATTTATGACCTCATATAATGCCATGTCATGAACAATCCTGTACCACTTTTCATCATCCTGCCATATAATCATTTAGTGACAAAGAGATTCTCCCTTCCACAGTTCTCATCACCAAGTGAAGAAAACACAACCATTTGACAGAATTTTCACACTTTGTGAAATCCTGAATACATATATATTTGTGTTTTTATTTGTATGAACCATAAAAACAACACTGGGTTCAATATTGATTCAAAACGTGTTAGAATACTGAGATCATACTGAAATACTTCAACAATATGGACAAAATTTGATCCCTATTGAGCACACGCACAATTTTAATGATTAAGCTAAAAATTATTTGATGTTGATCCTTCACGTTTATATGAACACCAAACATTTGATGTTGAATTTTGGTTACGTGGCAGCAGTGTGTGAAGGCCCTGTGATTAAACACCACAGCATGAGTTTCCACATTATATTTCCATTATTGCAAATTTGTTATTGTTTCAGCATTTATTTAAGATACATTTTCATGTATTTTTGCCCATATTTAGACATTCAAGTGAGGAGGCAGAGAGGAAACATGGGGCCAGAGAGATGTGACATGCAACACAGGACTGAACCATGCAGGGACTTGGCAGTTATATAGCATGTGTTGTAACCATTTGGCACCACTTGTACTTATTTTTTGTTTGTGTCAGGGATGCAGAGATGGTTTCATATAGAACTGGACATAAATCAATGCCAAAGCAGCTTGTCATTATACTGCAACACCACAAACCTGCATTCTACTGTTAATTAAAATGACATACATAAATTAAATTGTCCTATCATCTAATTTAAAGCTGCAAAACTTTTTTTTCCTGAAGCATAATCTCTGCTCTGTGTTTTGTCCTGCTCTCTGTCAGAATGTGCAAAAACTAATTTGACTGTTGTTACAGGTAAAGGTTTGGTCCTGTGATGTAATCACACAGTAGCAGTGGTTGTTGTTGTTGTCGGCGTTCAAATACAAGTGCACAGTCCACACAGATTTATCACTACAGTGCAAACAACTGTACAGATAATTGACAAATTAAAGGAAAAGCCTGAATAGATGAGTGAAGGAAAAGAGAGGACAAGGAGGTGACAGACTGGTGTTACGAATGTGAAAACAAGGTGAATCAAATGCCTTCACAGTCACCATTTGAAGAGGAGATTTTGAAACCAGTTTGGCAGCCTCTCCACCACCAACTTCAAAACACGCGAGGGAGTGTATTTGGGAAAAATCCATTCAGAAGAGTTTGAAGGACTTGGGTATTTCATGCCAAGAGCATTAAAACTGTTGTGGAAGCTTGGACTCATTTCTTATTATATCTATACAACATGTGAGACTTTGTCAGGAATAGAACAATAGAGCCCTCTAACAATCTGACCAGCATTTCTTCTTACATTACACTCCTTACACTCTTCATATTTATATCTACTATACAATTTCATGTGGAATATTTCATTTCATGTGCAGCATTTTATTAACATGCACAACATTATTGCATCATGATCACTGCCAGTATTATAGCTTACATTTCTTACCTTGTTTTATTCCAGCTCACTTATTTTTACTAAATGTATTATGCATATTGTTACTTTATTAGACCCTGCTGTTAACTCCCTATAAGCTTTATATTTACTACTCTTGGTTTATGTTATTGCCCCTTTTTTTCCTGAGCAATTGGATTCATGACATTCTATGTTATCTTATTCCAAGTCTTATATTAAGAAACATTAGAAAACATTTCTATTTAAATTTAAAACATTATAAAAATGATGCTTTCATTTGTTGGCACCTTGAAATTGATTAAATAGATCATCAATGTTGGGTAATAGTTTAATCATCTATTCAATCTTTTTTTCACTGAGTCAGATTTGCTTCACTTTTTTCCAAAAAAATAAAAAATAAAAAATTGCAAGAACAATGGTCAAAATAAAACCCATACTGAAGACACTAATGTCTTGTAAATCAGGCTTTGCAAAGTGTGTGGGCATCACATGAAAGGCTTTTATTAGCTGCCTGTGTTTTTTCGCATGGGCAGAGATGCATGATAAATAAAACATGCATACTCTGGATTTATTTGTTGCTCACCATGCTCATACATGGAGCAGCCTGCTGCTGTCAGCCCGCCCTATAGCTCTGCTCCACAGTAGTGGAGTCCTTACAGGGGTTCCCCATTCACAAAGGCTGCCTGAAATTACAGAGGGCGGAGGGAGGGAGGGAGGGGGAGAGAGAGAGGGAGAAAGAGAGAGAGAGAGAGAGAGTTGAGACATCCCTTCCTCACTTGGCTGCATTCGGTTTACCGACACCGGAGAAGCGACCATGCTGTGGAAACTAGTTGAGAATGTCAAGTATGAAGATATTTATGAGGTAACGTTACCGTCCAGCTGTTTGTGACTTGGGGAAATAGACTAAATTGACTTATTAGACATGCTTTTTGGAGATCAATTGTTAGACAGTTGTTGAGTGAAGTGTTTTCCACGAGGCTTTAGGCCTGGTAGTTTTTATTGCTGTGGCTGTGAGAGTGAAGTGGAGGACATTTCAGTACATGACAGTTTGATTCTGGCTGAAATTTGCTTCATTTGCGCTCAGATGCTTTTGATTTTATGTATATTTTTAAAAAATTGGTTATTTTTTGTGATGTTTGTGGCTATGGTGCAGATCCAGTTACTCTCTGGTTCGTGGGAGAAAATGCAGAAAATGTGTCACCCTGCATAGAGAGGGTTGTAGTTTGTGTTTAACTTAAACACTACTTTTATTTTAAATATGGCACACAGCTTCTTGAGTTAATTTGTGTTTTTCAAAAAAAAAAAAAAAACTACATTTCTAACATAATTGGACAAATATAAAAGTTTGGTACATCAGGAAGCTGCTTAAAATTAGACTAAGCATCGATTTCTTAAAAAAATAAATTAAATTAAATAAACAAATGGGTAATTTTTAGATTAAAAAAAAAACACAGTCAAAGAGAGAGGATAAGTTGGAGGAGCGCTGGGTCAAAGCATGAAGTGTATGAAGTATGTAAATGATTTGGCTTTGATCCCAGAACAATAATTTTGAAGAGGCAGTGAGGGAAGGAGGGGACGACGGGGGGACGACGGGGGGAAGAGGGAGAAACGCCGCGCGCTCGGGGGCGAACTGCTGCTCCGGCTCGCGCTCAATGGGCTCGAGCACAAAGCGCCGCTCGCGAGGCCCCTCGGTGGGAAGCCTCATCTCGTGCCGCACATGGCGTTTCTCCCACGGCGCGAGCCGCGGCGGGCTGCTCCGCCGCCGAACTTGCAGATCCACGGAGCGGCCGCGCGGTCCGGGAAGCTCAGCCGCCGCTTTTCAGTCCTGACACGGTTCACACGAGCCCCTCATGCGCCCTGCGTTTCCATGGTGCTCTGACAAAAGGCAGCTGCAGCACAACTTGACCCGTTTTGTGTTTGTAGAAGTGTCAGTTCAGGAAAAGTGTGTGTGTAAGAGTGAATGAAGAGAAAAACTCCAACAGTTATTTTGTATGTGTGTGTTTTTTAAAGTGCTGTAGTGACGCATGTCCACGGTGTCTTACATTAGCTCAAAGGCTGAGAACTGAACCTCTGACCCTGCTGCTTCTACTCTCATAGTTGGTCCAGTAGCGCGAGCTCATGTACACTGGTTTATAGAATTCCAAAGTCTGGTTGCGCAAAAAACTATTTGTGCCAAAACGTCTCCACTGGCAAGAAAGTGCGCCAGGTTTTGCCCATAAAAGGCCCCCAAAGCGCTGTTTTGGTGATGGGGGATTCCTCTCGGGTATATGTGGAGCGGCTGCCCTGTTCGCTCTCTCCTGCCACAGAGACTTCTCTTTCTATCTCCTGCTGTTCGCGCGTCGTTTCGGCTCTCCACGGAATTTAAACGTCACTCACGGTTGCGCGAAAGGCTTCACGCTCCATGTGTCGCCAGTCCCCTGCCTCGCGCACATTAATATTCCTGTAAGTCTCAGTCATGAATAACAATTACACCGTATACCGGGGTAGAGGCGGGAGCTCGGTGCTCACACTCAGAGCGGCGGCAGCTCCGGGCGGAGGAAGGTTCTGTATGGAGCTGTAGACCAGGCCGAGCCTGAAGATACTCAAGCGCTGCTTTTACCTGGAATGTGTTTGTGTGTCTCGGCCCAACACCCTCTGAACCATCCTGCTATTTTACCGTCAGCTCGCTCCTGGTACCGACAGACGGCTTACAGATGATAGTGCATTCCTACTCCACTGCGGTGAGTTTTCTTCCCTCGCTGTGTATTCCAGAATTGCGCAAATGGTAAATCCGTAGGTGTTTCTAGGAGGCTTTAGTTGTGAGGCAGTTTAAATTAAGCTGTGACATTTTTCCTCCAGGCTCTTATGTGTTTTTGTTCAGGAGTTTCAGTGGCAGTTCGGCTACTTTGGCTACATCACCAGAGGCGATGTAATAAAAGCATCCAGATCCGAGGCCTCCATGTGCTTTCATTTCGTTAAAATCTGGTTCCAATTCTTCCAGAGCTTGATTTTTCTCTTCTTCTCTGCATCCTGTTCAAGGACCGGCATGACGGCGTCTCGAGCCACAGCTCGCGCCTGTCCCAGCTGGGCTCGGTGTCGCATGCGGGACCCTACTCCAGCGCGCCGCCGCTGTCTCATGCGCCTTCCTCGGACTTCCAGCCGCCATACTTTCCTCCGCCGTACCAGCCGCTGGCTCACTACCAGAGTCAGGACCCGTACTCCCACGTCAGCGACCCCTACTCCCTGAACTCCCTGCACCAGAGCCAACAGGGCGCATGGGGTGCGCGCCAGCGGCAGGACGCCGCCGGGGACCGGATGGAGAGCTCGGCTCTGCTGGCTCAGCCCCGGGCCTCGTTGCCTCAGCTGTCCGGGCTGGACCCGCGGCGGGACTACGGCGGCGTGCGGCGGCCTGATGTGCTGCTGCACTCCGCTCACCCGGGACTGGAGCCCGGTATGGGGGACGGACTGCTGCACGGGCTGCACGGCATGGAGGATGTTCAGGTAGGTGGCAGGTCCCAGCTGAGATTTACAGCGCTTTAAGTACGCTAAATAATATTTGTTGTTCCAATACTAATATATTTATTATAAAAAGATATTTTGAAGAATTTTGTCAGTGGAGAACAGTTAAACTGCAGACGGGGACCACCGAACAAAATAATGAGTTTACCACAGACCACTGAACATTATCTCTGTGGGAGATATAAACAGTATACCTGTAATATCACATCCAACCATTCCCTTTATTTCTATTTTAACTATCTTTAATAAATGTAATTTACAATTAACAAACATTTTTCTTCCAAAAAACAAAATAAAAATGAACAAATACAAAATGATTTTTTCCAGTGGCAGAACCGGCTCGGTAATTGTTGACAGTTGTCTCCTTCATTGTGTCCGCATGTTAGTCGTGTCTCCAGAGTTAAGGTCAGTGAACTTGGAGCAGCTCCCTCAGGGCTGGACTCTCCCAGCAGCTGTAGCCTGGACGCACATGGCCCTCAGCTAAACGCAGTGTCTGCACACACCCGAGATATCTTGTTTTTAATAAAAACACACTGAACGGTGCCATAAGACCTTCTGCAAAATACTGCTGCATGAATCTTACATTTCCTAATAAGATGTTGTGTAAATAAACCTGACTGATATCTAATAATTAAAACATATTTAAGGGCAGAAATGTCTTCAGACAGCGCTGCAACACTGATAACTTTATATTAAATAAGTCAGTTTGTATTTTTAAGACAGTTGGTTATCTTCTGACTTATTATTATTATTATTATTATTATTATTATTATTATTATTATTATTATTATTATTGCAGTTTATTTTGCTGGAATTTACCCATTTCGTTTTTTTATTTGATTTTTTATTTTTATTTTTTTGTTAATTTTGTGAGCAATATTTTGCTGCTGAGGTTTTAAATGTACAAAGCAGCCTAACAAAGACGTGGCGAGCCGGGCTTTATAGTCATCTGTGTAGGATTTCATCTTCCCCTCGTCTCCCCTCAGGGCACAGCCATCATGAACTGTTTGCCATTTAAACTCTACCACAGATTCTCCTCTCTGGCTTTCACGTATTTGTGTTGTACATTATTAACCCCACGCAGATCTGTTTATATCTATATTTATATTCATGTGTGTATTTATTTGATTATTTACATCAATTTATTTCGTAGCTGAGTGAATGACATTGATGAACGACGCTTTAGATTTGTGAGAGAAGCGTCCTCTGACCTGGTCCTGATGAATCAAACACTGCACTGGAAATGAGATTTGATAGCTGTCTGGAAACAAACTATTTATTTCCTACTTTTGGAGACCTAAAATGAATTCTACAGGATTTTATTTTCTTTTTTTTTTAAATTTTGTGACTGTCAGTCAGTTTGTGAGTGAAAAACTAAAACAAGTTTCATATGCTCGTTAGGTGAAGCATGTCTAACTTTGTACTAAGCAGGCTGTAATGATCTGTATTCATCTTGGTTCTAACAGACCATTGAAGACACCAACGGAACGAACATACTGGATCAGTCAGTAATTAAGAAAGGTACACAAACACCCACACACACACAAACACACACACATCTCTATTGATTGAGCAACAACAGCCCTATAATTGTATTAATTTATTTTATTTTTTTTAAGGGAAAAATGCTTTATTTAAATATATATATTTAAATATTGTGCATGAAAACTGATATTTTGGTTTGGGAAATATGTGCGCTGTTGTTTATAACCGACACATCACCCTGTGGTTTCTTCATTCCCTGCATCGTTGTGTAATCTCTGCTCCTCTGTGCTAATGATTGATGGTATGTAGAGCAGGTAGCCCCCTGGCCTAGTCGCTCACTAAAGGTTATTACCAGAATGACAACCACCTAAACTGGATCTCCGGTCAGCGCAGCTCCATGCAGGCAGATCTCCGTGTTTTGTTGGGGTGCAGGATGAGCAGTCTGAGGCCGGGTTAACGATGCTGCTGTATTGAGTAGCAGGCAGTGTGTCGCTGACAGGCTGCCATGCTGCCGCTCTGATGATGTGCGGTGATTTAGTTACGGGATGTTGAGTGACTGAGCTCCCCGCGGGGCATTTAAGCCGCTGATGTAATAAATGGCACCGCTCACGGAGATCTCGTGAGCTCGTTTAGAGCTAATCTGCAGTATTATCCCCCGTGGAGCCATCAAACCCCCTCGCACTGGCCCCTACACATGCATCCGAGAGGCTGGCTGCTTCTCTTTTGCGCCATTAACGCGCGCATTAACGCGCGGGATGAAGGAGCATCCAGTGCTGCTAGTGGGAGTTAAAGCGGCCGTGGAGAGAACTCGGGGAGGTGGTTAATGCGATTTGAGAACGCGAGCCAATCAACAATCGATAACACTGTAATGAGAATGTCGCGCGACATTAAATAACAGCAAATGCCCGGCACGTGGGCGCTTCATTAGGCCGGGGCCGCCCCCTGAGCGCGCGAGGTCTGAACGGCTGCAGAGAGCCGGGTTTGGCGCAGGAGCGGTTTACACATGCATAACTGTGATCTGCACCAGGACAGTGTCTCCTGTGTGTCCAGACCCCCACTCACACCCTCTAAACCTTCCTCTTCCAGTCCCCATGCCTCCCAAGAACATGGGCTCTCTGATGCTCGGGAAGGACGGCCTGATCGGTGGAGTGACCGTCAACATAAACGAGGTGTTCTGCTCGGTACCGGGCCGCCTGTCGCTGCTCAGCTCCACCTCCAAGTACAAAGTGACCGTAGGGGAGGTGCAGAGGAGACTGTCCCCGCCTGAGTGCCTCAACGCCTCCTTGTTGGGGGGCGTGTTGAGAAGGTACGACTGCAGCCTCAGAGCATGTTGACGCGCATTGTGGTGCTCCTGCAGAAACTGTGGAGAGACTTTGCTCATTAAATACTCAGGGGCAACTGTTAATTACACTGTGAGCTGTTTAAAAAAGGTCTCGGGATCTGTGTCATTTGCCTCCCACATTAACTTTAACTAAATCTCTGGAGAAAAACTGCAGCACAAGCTCACTATTTTTACTACATTCTTTCCACACTACACCTTCATGATCCCAGATAAATATGTTCTGTGCTTAAAGTGATTTTTGATATTATAAACTCTTTTGTAATATATTTATAATTTTTTTTTGTGCAGAGCGAAATCTAAAAACGGTGGGAAATGTCTGAGAGAAAAGCTGGAGAAGATCGGACTGAATCTACCCGCTGGGAGACGCAAAGCTGCCAATGTCACATTACTAACATCTCTTGTAGAAGGTGATTGATTATATTATTTGGGAGTATTTTTTTTTTTTTTTTTTTAATCAGCCTGTTTACATTTTTTTTTCCAGGAAAAATAAACACAGTGTCCCAATTCTCTCCAAAAATTGCCACAACTTCCGTGTGAGTGGCGCAGAAAAAAAGAACCTTCATCTATAATTTAGGTGTCCTGTCATCTGGAAGCTGAATAAGTAACAATCAAATAGTGTCAACATCACCTAAATGTAAGACTGTAAAGGTCATGACCTTACAGGTGAAGCCTAAATGTCTCTTTATTCAGAAAAAGGCTACAACCAGATAAATATACAAATACTCATTGTGGAGCAGCTATGTTTAGGATTGTTAAATTAACAGATTAAAGGCTGCAGTCCGGCCTTCCAAAATCAAAGCTTCATAACGCTTATGGTAAATTTCCTCTTTAAATCTGGCCTCCTGCTTATTTAGGTTTAAATCATCCTGCGACCTAAAATGTTAATAAACTTCTTAGAAAATGTGACATTTTTTGTGGCTTTTATTTTTTCCTGCATCGGTGGTGACACTCTATTAGATATCTGGTCGTTATTACATGCAATAACTAGAACAAAGAGCTCACTCTTTTTTAATAATAAAGTAATTGGCACTTGGGTTTTACATTTTTTCGGCGTTGGTGCGTAAACTGGTGCGTAAAGTGACAGTTCACTGACATTAACCAGCAGCCAGATTTATAAGGTTTAAAAATTGCAACAACAAAAAAATTAATAAATGAATGAAATAAAATGAAAAACAAAATAGAACATGTGAGTGTGCAGGTTTTTAGGTCCTAGAATTGGCGCAATAAGCCGTGGTAGTGAAGCAGAACATCGCTTCAGTCAAATATTTGCCTTCTCATTTGCGTAATGACCGTTCCTATGCTTTTTCCACTGACTGTACGTTCGCACCTGAACCTCCCTCCAGGTGAGGCGGTCCACCTGGCCCGGGATTTCGGTTACATCTGTGAGACGGAGTTCCCCACCAAAGCCGTGAGCGAGTACCTCAACCGGCAGCACGCAGACCCCAACGAGCTGCACACGCGGAAAAACATGCTGCTGGCGACAAAGTGAGTTTGATGGACCGTTTGATTAGATACTGTTCCCTCGTAGCTTTTATGGGGGTTTTCGCTTCTACACAACGCAGACTAATGTTTTCACTCCAACATATGACAGACTAATGAGATTAAAGCATGTGATTATGTTGATGAATCCTAATTTAAATGAATAATTGAGGTATTTAAAGACGGAGCACAATGGTATGAAAGGAGCACAGACACTAGGACCAGCAAATAACTGCTGTCAGAGAAATGCACATAAGCCTCTGTATTATAAATATTAGAAATGTATTATAAAAGTATCTAGGTACTGGTATTTTAAACTGATGCAGCAGATCTAAATGTCTAAAAGATTAAAAATAGACACACACTGGGGCTCCCAATTTGGAAAGGTTTGTTGCTCTGCTGTGGCCTTTGGAAACATTTTTTGTTGTTTTGGATGTGAATTACGTAACACCTGGACATAAAATAGAACATTCGTCTTCTGCAAATTTCTGTTGTGAAATTAAGCCCACTCTGTCATTTTCCTGGGGCCTCTATGGCCTATTTTAAGGAGCCCCGGAGGGTGCAAAGCCTTTCTATAACATGTGCTTCGCTCTACATCACACACAGTCCACTCTGCCAGTGAACGTGACATTGACATTTGGAGAAGGAAGGGAGATTTTCTTAATGAAACCCATTGAAATCCATATGGATCTAACCTGTGATGAAATGGTTGATCGAAAAATTGCCAAGCTCAGAAATTAGAGCAGTTAAATTGAATCCAGGCATTTAAGAAGAGAGCAGAAATCTGCATTAAAGCAAGGAATCTTGTGACTAAACAAAACAGGAAACAGGCAAGACATCAGTTTAAAACTTTTGAATGTATATATACATATAATATCTGGACAAGATGTGTGATGCAATGTGATTCTATCAAGAGGTTCCATTCAGCTGATAAGCTTTACTGAAGAACACATGGATATTACTACATTTGGAACACTTTTAAGTGGTTTATAGTTCTTTCGACATAAAAACATAAACTCTCAGGTTTGTAATGTGTGTCTGACCCCTGGCTGTGGTGTTAGAAATGATCTATTCTATTGGTCCGTCTTGTAAAGTTACTTATATTAATCCCTTTTTACGGCTGTTAAACTGTGAAGTTGAATCCAGGATCTTCTGATTACCTTCACAAAGTCAGCAAGAAAGGGATTTCAGAGGTGACGTGGATTTTTAAATCTGGATGGAGTCACATAATCGCTTTGGATTTTTGAATATTTTAGCAAACCACCAAAATAGTTTTGTGCTAATTAATCTCATTCTGTGTCCATTCGTTTCCCTGAATTTGGGTTTTCTAAATGTAAAGGCTGTGAGCAGAGCTGGAAGTCAGCTAACAAAGATCCCTTCAGGAAGCTTGTATTTTTAGGTTGCATAAATAGTGCTGTCTGCTGGCCTGTACTGCATAAACCATCTGCCCATATGTGTGTGTGTGTGTGTGTGTGGTACTCAGAATGCACGGTGTGTTCGGTGCTGGATGTTTGATGCTTAGATTCAAACCTGTTCCAATACTGTGCGTCGGTGCTGCCTGTTAGAAATTCATTATTTAGCAGTGAAGTGTTTCAAGTCGTCAG
Organism: Stegastes partitus; assembly: GCF_000690725.1. Taxonomy (NCBI): domain Eukaryota; kingdom Metazoa; phylum Chordata; class Actinopteri; family Pomacentridae; genus Stegastes; species Stegastes partitus. Next base: position 485,297 of record NW_007577873.1, on the reverse strand, counting down.
AAAACAACAGCGAGAGCCTTGAGTGTAGCCCGGGGTGGCGGCTTCTCCTCTCTACTCCCATAACCCCAGCTGGGCTCGGCCTGCACAGCCTGTCACTCATTTACTGGAGCTCTGCCCTTAGGCCGCGTACAGGGTGTGTGTGTGTGTGTGTGTGTGTGTGTGTGTGTGTGCAGGGGGTGTGCAAGTACGAATCTGTGAGCGGAGAAAGAGGTCTCTTGAATATAGAATTTGGGCCTAAAACCAGAGGATGATTTGCTGAAATTTAACAAGGAGAACAGTGTGAGAATGTGGTTTTCCTTTACCATTGCACTTCAGCATTAAATGTATTTAAAATGGATTTGATTAGCTATTGTCACAAATGTAAATATTTAAGGTGTTGCTCTTAATATGAAGGATGCAAAACTACACTGCTCTGGCATTAATGTCTCTAAAGGGCATTTTGTTTGTTATTCAAATCTGTGCAATTTGCAATTAATTCTGGCTCTAAGTATTTTTTCTCATTCTCAAAAATAATCTGTCAAATGAGCGTTGTTTAATTTCAAGCAGGAGTTTGAGTGTAATGAGTCTGATATAGAACATGTTATAGATAATAGTATAAGTACCAATGTGCAACATTAAAGTACCAGATGTCTTCACAGACAGTAGCTCAGTACATGAGAATAGATTTTTAAAAGGATTTCTTTCTCTCATGGTGTCCTGGTGGAAATCCCAGATTGTGTCACACTCGTGCTTTCTTCCTTTTTATTCTGAGAATCATTAAACTAACTGAAGGAAACAAAGAAGAGCTCCAGGAAAAGGTACAAATAAAAAGCCGTGGGCTAAACTGAACACAGGCAGAGCTGCAACAATTAATCAATTAGCTGTTACATTAATTGCCAACTATTTTGATAATCTTTTTTGATGTTTTTTGTTTTTTTTTAAATAAAGTCTCAATTTTCCGAGTCCAGCTCCTTAAAGTAAATACTTCCTGTTTTTCTCCTTCCTCCTCTGACACAGTAAACTCAAATATCTTTGGGTTGAGGACAAAACATTTGACATTTGTCATCTCGGGTTTTGAGAAACACTCGTTGACAATTTTCACCGTATTCTGACATTTTATTGACCAGAAAACTAATTGATTAATTAAGAAATTAATCAAAAGATTAATCAACACTGAAAATAATAATTAGCTGCAGCCCTGCCAAAATGAATTTTAAAAAGGAAAAAAAAAAGTCAAGGTGGAAATGTTCCTTTGGGATAGATTATGTCATACAGACTGATCCATGGAAGACTGTTTGTTTTTTCATCCAAATTTTAAACACTGCAAATTAAATCCTAATTTCTGTTATGGCAGAAGGCAGGCCGTTTGCACTATGTCACAGAGACATTTTTTTTTAACGAAACGTTTTATCCCTTGTCGTGATGAACGCAGCAGTGATGCAGTAAGCTTTAGCTCAGAGTTTCTCTTCCTTTTGGAGAGGTGGGTGGAGTCGTGTTGCCTTCTGGAGCTGCTGAACTACCTGCAAGAATTTCATCAGTCTGTGTTATAGGACTGGTCTGAACGCTGTTTTAGGGCGTCTTCAAGCTTGTCGACCACACAGCTCCTCTTTGTGTTATTACCAATGATCCACTAATCCACTGCAAAACATAATTTCCTGCATGTGCATTCAAACTGCATCACTTCTTGAAATAATATTGCAACATGGCATTGCGACATCAATGGCATGTTACCTGCCATGTTGAGTTGTGTTTTCATAAGATGTGGAATGCCGGAAAGGAGAGATAAACGTAGATGAAAGTGAATGTGCTTCTTTTTCCTCTTTTTATGAAAGTAAAGCAGCGAACTGTGAGATTGTAACACAGGATTTGCTGCTCTGTAGGATTGTTTCATTAATAGACTGTAGTCAGTAGTTTCAAGAAGCATGGCGGGAAAATTTGCAATTAATGCTCCTAAATCCTCTTACTGTCACTCTTCGACATGGGCTACCCACAAAAGCGTCTCAGTGTGATGTTCCACAGTAGCTGATTTGCGTGCATTTACTGAGGTTTGCAGCTAGGCACAGTCACACAGTTTATGTGCTGTGTGCCGGTTTGCTAACGGGGGAAAATGGTGCTCTGATTTGATGCAAATTAAGACTGAACTCAGAAACTCTCAAGTTAGTTGATATAGCACCACAGGGTTGCAAATTCCTATAAGAAATTGTAATAGTCAAACTCAAATCAAATTATGTGCAACCCCAAGGAAGTCTCGGGCCCTGAGGGATGTTGCCCATTTCCACTGGATGTGGAATCCTACATTTTCTGTCAGTCTTGCCTTTAATAACATTTGGGAAAACACTGAATAAACCATTAATCCTTAAATTTAATGACCAAACTGGAAGTTAATCATAGCATCAGCCTTTCAAAAGCCATTTTGGGGAAACCCTAAGATGAGGCAGAGTTCCCTCCTGACGTCTTGTCTTGTCTTCTCCCCTGCAGACAGCTGTGTAAGGAGTTCACAGACCTGCTGGCCCAGGACAGGACTCCCCTGGGCAACTCAAGGCCCAGCCCCATCCTGGAGCCCGGCATCCAGAGCTGCCTCTCTCACTTCTCCTTCATCACACACGGCTTTGGCTCGCCCGCCATCTGCGCCGCGCTCACCGCCCTGCAGAACTACCTCACCGAGGCTCTCAAAGGACTCGACAAGATGTTTCTCAACAACCCACCCAACAACCGGCACGGGGACGCTGGCAACAAGGCCGGCGACAAAGACGAGAAGCAGCGGAAATGAGGAGGGGAGAGGAGGGGAGTGATGATGGAGAGCCGAGAGGGAGGCAGACACACAGACAGCGGCGTTACACCGTTACTTCTAGCTTTACACCACTGCGACTGACCTGCCACACACAGGGCTGAGGTGGAGGAGGAGGAGGAAGGGGAAGGCTCGGTGGAGAGAAAAAGGCAGAGGAAGACACCCGTGGGCCAGTGTCAGAGAGCACGGAGGGATTTTTCATCTGTGTTACGTTCTTTTCATTCCCCTGAGGACATGGTGGTTACTGTGTTACATCCATTTCGCTCCCCCTGCCTGCATCCTGTGAGACTGAGATGCTGTGAGCAGCCAACAAACAACATTGTGTCTGTGTGCCTGAATGAGTGTGTGCGTGCTTGTGTTTGTCTTCACACAGAAAAAGCATTGTGGGTTCGGCGATTGGGTGATGAGCATTCTATCTGTGAAAGAGGTTTGTGTGGGTATTTAACACAAGTAAGAGGAGGGAGGCTGTTAATTTATGTGTGTAAATATTTATTTATATTAATTTAAATGGATGGTTGTGTAAATAGGTGCGCCAGCTATTTTGGAGTAGGCCTATTTATCTGTGATTTGACCTTTGTGAGCCGGTGGGGGGACAGGACTCATCCAGTGTTTTTCTGTTCTTATAGAGCTGTTGTCATGGTGCTGATGATGGGTAGACATGCTTCTAATTGTCCAGTGATTTCATTTCTATCATATTGATAATAAACCATGTGTTTTATTATGCGAGGTGTGCAGCCTGCGCCTTTTCTCCAGGGAAATACTCCGGCAGAGTCTGACCAAAGGTCGGAGGTCAACTCGCATTCAGTTCAGTCCATTCAGAATTATTTATGACATGAAATATTAATGAACACCTGTAAGTGAGACAGTTTGTATTTGGGGGGGGATTCCAAAAAAATGCAAGCTTTTGAATGACCACTAACAATTTAATCTTGTTGTTCACTGTGATAGTGAGTGCGATGGGTCAAATTCACAGGAAGGCATCTGTGCTAGTAATTCTCATTCATATTTTGTCAGGCACCATTGGGGGGAAAAAAAAAAAGAAAGACAGGAAAAAAAAAAACTTAATTTACTTTGATTCTGGTCATAATGTTGTCAAAAAAAACAAGAATTTGCTGCAGGTGAAAATTTATTTTTTTAAAAATGACCACTGTTTATTTTTGTTGTTGTTGGCAGGTAGAAAAAGACAAAAACTGGCTTCTTCATATACCTACAGAGAGGACAATATGTGGACGCTGTCAGAAACTGAACCATCAGTTAAATTCAAAAGGCAGGATTGGAGTCATTCTAAACTAAATTAAAACAAGTGCATAGCTGAACCTAATAACGGCCAATATTTGTATAATATATGTATGTAAACATGGTTTATTGGCCTGTGCACCTTGCTATGCTTGTTATCACGAATTAATAATACCAGTTTAATAGAAGCATTGAGCATGACTGTGGATGTCATCGCTTCAATTTGCTGTTATTATTATTATTATTATTATTATTATTATTATTATTATTATGGAACAGCTGTTGTTGTTTTATTATTCTATACATAACTGGCATGTAAGGTTGAAAGTGTCCATATATTACAAAGCTGAACACACACATGCGGACACACACAGAGCCCATGATGGATACTGTATTATTCCTGAGAGATAATTGGCTGGATTTTCAGCCAGTGAGGCTTGTCTCGCGCGCAGGGGGAACAGAGTCGTGCCTCGCGGGCCGCTTCTGCGGAGGAGATCTTGCGCGTGCTAATGACGAGAGAGCGCGAGACAGCCGGAGAGACAGACAGAGCTTGGAACTTAATGAGAAGAGAGACACACAGAGACACAGAGAGAGAGGAGAGAGAGACACAGGGGGACACAGGGGGACTGCAGAGAGAGAGAGAGAGAGAGATAGAGAGTGTGTCTCGCGGGCTCAGTGTGACCCGTGGAGTGGAACGCCGCGTGACGCAGGTGCAGAGTTCAGCACCCGCGTGTCCGCGAGCGATTCCCGCTCAACAAAGGCAGCGCTGCGGAGCCTCACCGGCCACCAGAACGACAGGTTGGCTGCAGGAACAAACAAACAGGCCGCGCAAACAACAAACACGACGAGAAACATGGCGTTGGAACAAATTAACTCCACACGTGACAGGGTCGAGGTAAAGCATAAAAAGCGCTCAATCTAAAAGACTTTAATGACGGCCTGACGTGTGTGTTGTGGGTTAATCAGAGAGGACGGAAGGCTTCAAATAGTTCACTGAATCAGGACGTGTTGTTGCAATGCTTTTCTGGCTTCTGGAATTAAAACAACATTCAACTTGGAATGAATGGGCCACAATGTTAAAGCTCCTTGGTCGGCAAACAACATGTCTCCAAGTCAAAGTCTGAGTTACTGAGCTACAGAAAGGACAACATTGGTAAACTAAGAAAGTGGCTAAAAGCTAACTGCCGCAGGTTACTAACACAATATGAAGATTGGAAACTTTTTTTTGTAGTTTTTTTTCCTTTTTTTCCCCTTTTTGCATAAAAATAGGTAATCTTGAGATTTGGAATGAAATCAAATTAATGATAATACAGTGAAAATTTACAAAAAAAGAAAAAAAGATGGAAAAATTGAAACATCACTAATTCCCAGAGAAAATCCTTCCTGACAGAAGTCTTTCAGACTGCTCAGTTACTTTTTGTATTTCCTACTTTAAATGAGAACTGACATCACCGGTTGGTTCAGGGTTTTTCTTCTTTTTCTGCCAACAAAGTTGGTTTTGTGTATTGACCCTCAGGCCTGTTGAAAATGCTCCATCGTGGAGTTTTAGGTTTTCTCTATACAGCAGCTACCTGATGCTCACATTGTCTGCAGGTCATGCAAATGTCATAAATTACAGCAGCCTTTGGGTTGAGACAGATTTTCCAAGCAATATCTTATACACACAATCAAAATTTCACCTCACTGGTAGAATAATTAAAGGTGTGATTCTGTTTTTTTGTTTTTTTCCTCCCAAATAGACAAAAAAAAAATATTGCATAATTTAGGGCTTAGGCTATGAAGAGAAAACTGTTTAAATAATTACCAAGGAATGTATTTAAGGTTAAAATGTAATGGGTCATTACTTTAAACTGTGCAGGTTATTTAGGGCAAAGATTTTATTAAAAGTAGTAAGATCACTACCCTCAGAGTCTCCAGCATACCCTTGAAAATGACAATCAGTCAACGCTTCACATCACTTACTAATTCTTACCAAACAGAATTTTTTTTGTGCATTTTTAACATTAGGCTTTACTGCTCACTCTAAAATGACATTTGGTCTCTTAGAGAACATCTGTCTCACACAGACATTCCAACCAGTGTATAGTGATGGAGTTCACTGGTGCTTCACAGCACTTTGCTTTTTTAAAATAGCTGTCGTCAGTGTGGGATGTCGCCTAGTTTTAAAAGAACTACAGATGTGTCACAAAACTGATTCCTGTTTGTGACCAGTGGAAGTTGGTTTGTGCTCACCCGTTCCATGTTTTATTTACTCTTAAAGGACATCCAAAAACATAAAAATGTAAAATTCTGGCAGTGGTCAGTTGATGCTGTTTTTAGACATGAGTGCAAACTATGGGAAGTTTAAAGCCTCACCTAAAAGAAAAGCTGTATCATCAGTAACACTGGTTATGCTGAAGGATGCTTCATCCATCTTCTCCCATCACACAATTCTGCAAACTACCAGTTTGGAGTTAATATGAATACAGAGTTAAACAGAAAATATCAAATTCCAGGATAATACCAGAGTCAGCGGAGCTTTCTAATGCAATTATCCTATTCCCCGTCCTATTTCTATTCCAATAACAAGGCACTAATTAATTTACTGCCTTCTGTGAGCTTTTCACATGGAGAATTTACAAGTTTTCCAACTACAAAACATCAGCATTATTGAAAGCTGCACAATTAAAAGGAGCTTAGACCAAAATCCAGCACAGGGAAACCCACAGTCTGGGGAAGCAAAAGCAGTAAAGGTGGAGGTGGCTCAGCTTCTTAAATTACTACTGTGTTCATTCTGCACTGTTCTGTGAATCACCTCAAAGTAACTTTCTGTAAGTCTAATGTGGCGGCTGCTGATTATGGGAAAGATCCACAAGCTGCTGAGAGTTTGAAGCAGCAAACAAGCATTCTGGAGCTTGAACATATGAATCACTTGTGTTTGATGAATTGGTGATAAAGGGAGGCAAAATTTATTTTTATGAAAATGTCACAGGTTGTTACTTTAATGAGAGGACCTGGGGAAGGTAATCCAGTTACGAACATCGACTGAGCTCATGAAGACAATGAGAACATTTGATAGATGCAAAGTATGAGAGCAGCACTGACAGTCTTCTCTATATACAGTTATGTCTGCATCTGTCTGTCTGTCGTTTTGCCAGGAAGTGAGAGAGCAGGCCCCCATCAGCAAAACCCCTTGGCGTTCTGTCACGCAATGGGCTGTAAAAATGCTTATCCAACACACACACACACACACACACACACACACACACACACACACACACACACACACAGGTTATCCAGCATGCAGACAGCCGAGTGCCGGTCGGGAGTAATTCCTGCTCGGGGCACTGTGCTCCAGGCAAGGCAGGCGCGTGCTGGATATTTCATTATTCATTAATTTACTGTTTAACAAATCCTGTCATTACTGAGTCCGAGCTGAGTTCACACACATACACACACGCACACACACACACAAAACACACACTTGCAGCAGCAGGGGTGTCAGGCGTGGCAAATCTGCCTGTTTGATCCCGGCCTTCTCAACAAACGGGGAGAGAGCCATGAATAATAAGAAACGCGAAGCCTCGCCGGAACGAGGGAGCGTGACACTGTCTCACAAAAAGCCCTTTAGCGTGGAGCAAAGCTCCGCCGGGGCCTCACCCAGGGCCCAGGGTTCATCATATGAAAAGACAAAACAAACAGTTGGCACAGCCATGATCGATATGAAAAGCAAAGCTCCCCCACACACAAAAGGCGAAAGTGAATCAGTCATGTTTGACAAAAGATGCTGCACTGTTTCCTTTCTGCACATGGAGGAGTCTAGCGTGGCTGCTGTTTACTGTCTTCACCACTGACTCCACTAATGGGATAAGGATTAAAGCTGTGAATGTGTTTTTGGCTCCAACAACCCTGTTTTTGGCCCAAATCCCTACAAAAACAAAAGGGATATCTTCTCGAGTTTCTCATGAAACAGTTGAACATATACAGAATGATGAACTCATACACTAGAATAATGACTTTTACTTTGCCTTTTCAGTCTAGTTCACTTAATTAATTAACAGAGGAAACCTCGAGGCTACAAATATTCATTATTTCACAGGAAGAAAAACATGTATCATAAATATTATAATGATATATTTGTGTTGTACAAATTTTATTCTAAATCACTTAGTAACTACACTCACTATGTCAGAGTGTTTGCTTTGTGGCTGCAGAAGGTGGGAAAAGGTGACCACAGACTTGACAGACCTACGGTGCAGCGAAGGGTTAAGACCTTCAAGTCCTGGCAATGAATGCCACAGCGAAAGGATAAGACTGGTGTTCCAAGGAGAAAGGACTTTATTTCTCAATCTGCTGCCCTCAAGTACACCGCAGTCTGTGGGTGGCCACAGACTTGATGTCATTAACATGTGACATATGTAGAGCTGACTGGGAGTGGCTGGAGGCCAGTGTTTGTCTCCAGCGCTGTTCTCGTGTCTGCAGGGCCAAGCAGGCAGAGTCTGGGCTTTGTCAGCACTCAAGCAGCCAGCCAGCCAGGCCACTGTCTGCCGCTGTTGATAGTGAGCGCGTTTATCAGTATGCATGATGGACAGTGTGCATGAGTGTGTGTTTGCTGGTAGCTGAGGGCGGGAGGGGAGGGGAGGGGAGGGGGGGTCTGGCTGGTTGCTCCATCAGGGGGGTCCTGGTTGAATTGGCTGGGCAGGGACACGGGCAGTCCGGGTCCCTTAAGGTTGGACTGAAGACGCTGAGTTGAAGTGACACAGCTGCTGCTGCTGCTGAGGCAAGGCTGCCTCTCCAGACGGGTCAAGGTTACACAGAGGAGAATACACTTCTGCCACATAGCTTCTTGTACTCACTTACACACATAAACACCCACATGCAGACACAAATACAAAGCAATGCTCCTTCTAAGCCAACACTGCAAGGTCACACACACCTGAATGCTTGTGCCAATACTATGGGATATGTTCATGTCCTTTGCCACTATATTTTAGCATCCCAACAGGGTATAGTCTGGTGTCTTAGAACTTAATATATTTAAACTTGCCATCTTATCTATTCAGTGTTGACTGAGGACATTACTAAGGTTCAGCTCATTTGAACAATAACTCATACCTTCATATTTGTGGTCATGTGACCGCTTCAATATTGAATTTAAAGGCACGTCTTTACAAATAAAAATTTAAAATAGGAATTAATATAAAGTTTCTGCTGTTAAATGCTGATTCAACAGAATTATTAGTTGTTTGACCAGATAAATATGGGAATCTGTGTGAGAATGTGACATTAGTCTATCTTGAACTGACTTTTGATTCTGAACTGACAATCCAGTCTCAAAACAAGGATTTTACCAAAGCACCATTTCTCATCTCACTATTGCTAAAAATCCAACTTATTCTATCACTGTATGATGCTGAAACAGTGATTTGTGCACTTGTGTCTTCTTGACTTTGTTGTAATGCTCTTTCTTCTGGTCTATCTGTTTGTGCCACTAGAAGTCCTCAGTTTGTTCAGAATGCTGCCGCTAGAATCTTAACAAAGAAACACAAAATGTGATCATATGACACCCATTCCGTCCTCCCTTTACTGGCAACCAGTGCAAACTAAAGCTTTTCTTTTAACTTAAAAGGCCTGGCGTAGACTTGCAAAACCTCACATGTACGAGATAATTATAACATATAAATCAGTACTAGCTCTTTCTGCTCTCAGTGCTGCTCTTCAGTTAACAAAAAATCATTTGGCTTCTGAACATTTGCCCTCACTGCTCTTATCTCTAGATTGGCCTTCCACGTTCTGCTGAAATCTTTAAATCAAGACTGAAAGCTTGCATTTAGTCACTTCACGGTAGCCTCTCCTACAATCAGAACTTTTCCAAACATCCCTTCAACACTGATGTTTAGTGTGGTTGTTTTATTTATATTTTTTATATTCTTGCTGTACAATGTGTTCCATGTATTCTCTTTATTTGTAAAGTGCATTGGGACAATGGTCTACGATGGTGTTGACTCAAATAAACGGACTGGATTTCCATCTGCTGCAGTTTAAGTCAGTGTTAAGCTGTATGGCTGTCACATTACCCAGCTGACCCACTGATGACTGACAATCATGGCTCTGCTGCCTTCCTAACCTAAAAGGAATTAATCACAAATTGCATATATCCACTTTCCTTCTACAAGTTAGATATTCAGATTGAAACCACTGTCATATTTTTAAAACAAAGCTGGAGCCATGAGACTATTGCAGGTTGGAGCGACCAGCAGAGATGACAGCTAACATCCATCCATCATCTATACACCGTTTAATCCTCACTAGTGTCGCGGGGGGGCTGGAGTCTATCCCAACTGACTTAGGGTGAAGGGAGGGGACACCCTGGACAGGTCACCAGTCTATCACAGGGCTACACTTAGAGACAGACAACCAAGCTCACTCACATTCACACATAGGGACAATTTAGAATCACCAATTAACCTCAGCATGTTTTTGGACTGTGGGAGGAGTCCGGAGAACCTGGAGAGAACCCACGCTGCACGGGGAGAACATGCAAACTCCACGCAGAAAGATCCCAGGTGTCCACATTGGAACGCGAATCGGCGACCTGTGCTATCAACTGCGCCACCTTGCAGCCCGACAGCTAACATACACAACAAAAACATAACGATTTGCCACAATTTGTTATGCAAAGTTATACTTTGTGAACAAGCGTTTTCAATTGCAACATGTCTGAGCTGTTACATACAGTTTTCCAATTTGCCAAACCCATTGCAGATTTGTGATATCTGACATTTGACATTTGAAGGATCATCTTCACAGTTACAGTTATATTGAAGCACAGACTGTATTCAGAGACCTGACTATAGAGACATCTTACTTGTTGTATCTGTCACATGGTCATGGGCTACTGTCCCTCTGTCAAGGATCATTCAATAATAATAAAGAATGATGCATAATAAATAATGTTGGGTCACTATTTTATGGGTTGTTGGGGATTTCTGTTGTGATGCACAGCCCACATAATAAAAAAAGAAAAGAGAAAACCCAAACCCGTAGCATTCCAGTACTGATTCGGACATTGATTACCATAGCAGTGGTCAAAGCTTTGAATGGTTTGGGCCAGCCCAGGTTGGTTAAAGTTGTCTACAGTAACTTTACTGCCCTTATAGCAGCACTATACTCTAACTGCAGCAACATGATGACACTTCTTCTCTCACACACCAGGAGAGACTCACTTTACACAACTGAACTGCTCGTGTATGTCACAGCCTCCATCAAAGAGGATGCGCTCTGGGTGCAGTAACTATATTTATTCATAGAATTATTAAATGTTTGCTTGTCTTGATAGACAGAGATGAACTGTGGTAAAGAAAGTACTCTGAAATTAGCTCCAAACTGTTTTGAAAATCACTTCTGAATGCCACAAAACATTATATAGGCAAAATGCTGAGCTTGTTTGGTCTGATCTCGAAAGTCATCACCTCCTACACCAACCATTAGTATGATGATAATCATTGAAATGAGCAACTGTACAAATGAGCTGGAAAGAAAACTTGAAAATCCATCATGGATTCAGTGCTGATGGATACAAGGGAAAATTCACTTTTAATTCAAAGCAATGTAGGCATCATAGACGTACCACAGCGGTGTGATGGTGTGGGGGGTTGGGACTACTGATGTACATCACCGCTTGTGTTGGTTGTGTATCTGTGTGTGCATTATTAACTCTCTATTCCCCCATCCCCACCCCCAACACACACACAGTCCCGTGAGTTATTAGCTGTGTTTATTGTTGGAGGCATGTTTGGGTCATATCGCTTACAAACACTTTAACAGGGAGGCAGGACCTGTGAGTGAAGAATGTCACAGCAGGAGATCAGACATGAGACAAGCGCATCGATCTCAAGCAGAAAGAGGCTTCAGTGCACATGAGAGAGATGAATGCTTCAGTCAGAGCAGATGCATTTTCAAAACTGGTAAATCCAGTGAGCACAAATTATGCTTAAGCATTAATCAAGGGAGCTGCGCTTGATTAGTGTGATTATATACCATCTTAATCCTTGCTTTTAAATGAGCAGACACTGAGTGACCGTGCATTCAACTGCATTCTAGTATCTGTACCAAATCCACAGACTTTGGCCATTCTGAATTTTATACATTTATATAATATGACATTGTGTACCTTTGTTGTAATGATCAATTTGGTTTCAGACTGAGAAATCCACTGAGCAGAACTAACCCAAGACTGCAAGGTATGTCGCTAACAGCAACTTTACAGTGTTGCTAATGTTTAGTGGAAAAATTTTACTCATAAGAGCATCCATCCATCCAACCATTATCTATACCCCGTTTAATCCTCACTAGGGTCGTAGGGGGGCTGGAGTCTATCCCAGCTGACTCAGGGTGAAGGCAGGAGACACCCTGGACAGGTCTCCAGTCTATCACAGGGCTACAGACAACCAAGCACACTCACATTCACACCTACGGACAATTTAGAATCACCAATTAACCTCAACATGTTTTTGGACTGTGGGAGGAAGCCAGAGAACCCGATGACAACCCAGGGAGAACATGCAAACTCCACACAGAAAGATCCCAGGCGTCCTAACTGGGGATCTTCTTGCTGTGCGGTGACAGTGCTAACCACTGAGCCCTTGGCAACAACCTCATAAGAGCAGCATGCACATATTATGATGTGTAGTTGTGTGAAGCTTCCAGGTAAGGAGAACAGATAGCAGCTCATGTCGTGTGTTGCGACCCATGGTGGCGATGTGCTTTCCCTCTAGTGGTGGACCCTTGTAGCCTCTGTGTAGGAGATGGTTTGAGCAGACTTTTGAATATGCCTGGCTGAAGAGCATGCTCCAGACACCACCTGTGTCCAGTCATGGCTGATTGGTCTGGAGCTCCTGACCTGCTCTCCAGCCCTCCTTCATCTCCCCGGCTACTGCCGTGGCTGATTGGACCACCACCCAGTTCCCTCCACCAGTCAAACTGCAGCAATCACCACACCTGGGCTATAAATGTGCAGCTAAACTCACAGTCAGTGCGGCTGTGATTTAATATGAGCATCTCACCTTGGTGCCTCTCACTGTCTTTGCGTTTTGTATAGATATTACATTTCTGCTACCAGCTGTGTAACTATGCTAGAAGTTGCAAACTACAAATTCATTTAGCAGACGCTTTTATTCAAAGCGACGTACGTCTGAGAGTAGATCACATTCATACACTCATGGCAACAGAGCTGCCATGCAAGGTGCTGCCTGCCATTGGGAGCAACTTTGGGTTCAGTGTCTTGCCCAAGGACACTTTGACTTTGGAGGGGCGGAGGATCGAACCGCCAGCCTTGCAATTAGAGGACAACCCGCTCTACCTGTCTACCTGAGCCACAGTCGCCTGTTACTTGTGACTAATGTTTTCTGTGATGTGTGTTTTGAGCAACTCATTTGTTTGCTTTTTATTTGCTCATTTCTTAGTTGCTTTTGTTTGTCACATGGGTGTCGCTACTGTATCTTTAAGTTTGGCTAAGGAGTTTAGTTTTGTTTTCTTTTGATATTTTGTCCGAATAAGTTTTGTAACTCTGTTGGCTTTAATCGGTTCTTTGATTTAGCAACACCGACCAACTCTGTTGTAATATATTCACCTTTTTCTCTTTGTTAATTATGTCACGAAGCAATAAGTTGCTTTACCCTCCTAAGTACACCTGTTTTAATTATCTTCCCTGCCAACCCTGGACAGCTGGGTTGTAACATCATGTCTCTGACATTAGGGCAAAGTCAATGGCACTGAGCAAAGAGATGCAAGTGAGCAAGCAGTCGGCAATATTGGAAAAACTGACATTTTGTTCTGAAAAGAGCTTTGTGTATATATAGTGGGTAGAACTTCCAAACTGCAAGATGCAGACTATGGCCAAAGCACTGGGTACTTGTTCAGGTCAGCAGCTTCCCCCATGTTTACTGCAGTATCTGTCATTATACAGATGTGACGTCTCTCATCAAGGCCCCAAGCAGCCAACACTTCCCTCATCACCGCTGCGATGATCTCATTTGTATGATCATGCAGGAAAAATGCCGTTTGTAAACAGCAACGTTTCAGTTGGAAACCCTTTGTGACAGCTCTGTTTCAACTTGTGCTTTCATACAGCTCCTGGAAAGCAACTCGAGAAAAATAGGTGCGTGATGTTGTTACATAGCACTTGTTAAGCGTCCGGATCATTTTTTAAAGTTCTTTTCCATTAATTAGGATCATGTCTTTTTCATGGTGAAAAGTTGTCACATTGATTCTCTCTGTTGTTTTGAACCTTTCTCATGCTGTCTAACACTGGAAAAGGCATTCAAAGTAGATTTTGCTTTTGATTTCACTAAGATCTGACCTTGCACTCATCCTACAGAGCTTTGTGGTGCTGATTTAAATTACAAACAAGTCAGTTGTGTTGCTTTATGTAGTGGCAATAACTGCCAGCAGAGTACATGTTTTTGGTCAGCATCTTGCTTTTTGTAGCTAAAATATTTCTATGCAGCCTTTATTGCATTTGCTTTTGCAACCAAATCTTATGTTTCAGTGGTTCTCTGCTGTTTCTCGCTCATTTTGCTGTGCACATGTGGAGACTGCACGCCAACAAACTCTTTTAAAAAATGCTTTTTTTCCAAAAGTATATCAAAGAACCCTGACAGACTTCATCATGTAATTTGAGAAACTTATGAGTTTTCTTTTAGTGTCATGCATCAAACTAAATTGTAGCATGATGTCTTTGACTTGAGTCGTCTCACTTCATATTGCGCTTCCTGTGATATTGTGCATGTGCAGGATTGGTGGTGAAACAGCATATCGTGTAGTCTTAGTGCAGCATGAAGTCACATTTAGATTTGGTTTTCTTTTCACTATTTTGGCAGGATTGTTTTTTTCAGTACAAAAATATCCTGGAACGTCGTGAACATCTTCATGGTTTGTTACCTTCCCATCAGGCTCAGAAAGAATGTGTGCCAATATGAATGGAAAAGTATCCTTTGACTGTCTGAAATATAATACTAGCCTTAAATGAGTGAAAAACATGGTTTGAAGTTTTTCAGTACTGCAACAGAACTCGACAATATATAATTATGTCTATGGAAAATATTCTTGTATAGTTTTTCAAACTGCTTCATAACAATAATATGACTATAACTGTTTGTATACAGGCAGCCATGAGAAACCCTGCATATTACATGAATAAAGTAGACATACTTTATTAATTAAAACCTTTGTTTACGCTGTGCCTCAACTCAGGAATGTGTGTGACTGTGCTACTTTGTAAAAGCACTGCAATAAACAGTCTATTTGTTGTGATAGGCGCATTAGATATTCCTCATGGTTTTGAAATTTTGCATCATGTCACGTGCACAATTTGTTCTTGTTTGTTGTTTGTATCAGTTATGGTAATAAACATGTTCATTTTCATTTAGCATAATTAATTTCTTCATTTCATGAACCCCCTCCCCCCGACCTTTTTTTTTTTTTTTTTTTTTTTTACATTCTTTCTCCCAACCCTCAAAAACATTTCACAGAAATGCTCCTTGCGTTCAGCCCTGTGGTGATGACAGAATTAGGAAAGATTACATTCTGTCCATAAATTTAAAGTATGCCCATTCATTCAGCCATGGTCTTAGTCTCTAGGTGGCTTAACGTCAGTAAGCTTTTTGTATTGGGTTGGATATTTGTTCCCTAGATACCTGCTCTCTGGTCTACTTTAGTAATACAGCTATTTCTGCAGTTGGGACACTTTCAGGATTAACCTGGTGTTAAATTTAAAATTTGACATGGTCAGTAAGCACACACAACCCATTCACTTACATCCTGATGTGTATCTACATAATGTAAATGCAGTACAAACACACAAAGGTTGAAGTCAAAGATTGGAGAAAAATTGTCAGTCTGGAGAAAGATAAAATGAGAGAAGCTGTAGAAGAAGATAATGAGAAAGAATATAGACAAAGTGCATTGTTTGTTAGTTACAGATATAATAGGAATTCTGCTTTGGCTCACAGACTGTGTGAGACCATCAGAGGGAGATATGGCCTCAGGGCAGTGGAGGTCTCTGTTCAGTGTCTGAACAAAATGCCCAGTCTGATCGAGTGAGCAGGGCCATGAACTAACCATCAACCCCTATAGCATCCAGCCCATCCTCAGAACACTCTAAACAGTGTGTGTGTGTGTGTGTGTACAGACAGATACAACAATCAGTTCTCTGACAGTTCATCTCTGATGAGACGTACACAATGCAATTTGTTTGAATGCATATTTAATGTAGAATGCCATACCACCCACCATATGTCGAGGCACAGGGTTTAATATTATAATGAATATAATTAAAAGGGGATTATTTCTCAGGAAAACAGCATTTGCTTAAATTAAAATTGGGTACAAATTGAATATATAACATGAGCACATTTCGTGTAAAAGGATATTTTATTTTTTCTGGTATAAAAACAGCAGCCTCTATGATTTCCCTCCAGCTTTTTATCTTCATTTTATAGTATCAGAAGAACCTCTTGAGCTATTGAAACTTGATAAGCTGTGGTGATCAATGTTTTCTTGCAGCATAAAAGACAACTTTGGGATTCCTGGGAACAGAAATTCCAAGCGGAACTTGAACTTTTTTCTTTTTTTTTTTGCACTTGATGGTCCCAAAAATCCAATTTTGTCTTTTTAATACCCATATCAGCTGAAGCAAGTGTGTATGTGTGAGTGAGTATGTATGACACGGGGACAAGGAGACAAAGGGGACACTGGTATGGCCGATGGGCTGCTTGTGTTAGTTTGGATGGCAGCAGCAGGGCTTGTCTTGATGCTGAACCAAGAGGACAGGAGGAGGCCCAGCCATGACGCTCATCACTTCTGAAGCCCCCATCTGTACTGGTGTCTCCCCACCAGTCAACTAGCCAACACACACACACACCAACACACATAGCTCTAATCTCTTCTGACAGTGCTCACATTCAGTTAGGCCCCACAGTGCTTGTGCATGTCACTGACCATAAACAAAACATACACTCCTCTACAGGAGACACACCACAGGACACGGGGCGTGGATACCCGAGAAATACCACAAGACAGGGGTGTGGGGAGTGTGTGTTGCAAAAGTCTGTGTGATGTTTATGATGTGTGTTTGCGTGAAGCTTCCAGGGAAGGAGAACAGATGCCTGCAGGTCATGTCATACCTCTGACATTAGGGCAAAGTCAATGGCAGCCGAGCCAATGAAAACAAAGAGACGCAAGTTAGCAAGCAGCCGGGCTGAGTGCAGCGTGAGGTCACAGCATCGCATTATCCTGTATGTCTGCTTTGCTTTTCGGAATTTGGTGAAAGGTTTGTTTTTCAAATATAAAATTTTATAGGACTGTCTTGAACATCTGTACTGAATCTCTACTGACCCAAAAAGTTTCCTAAAGGACCCTTACCCTCAGTCTCAGGAAAAATGACAATGCAGATATTTTCTTTTTACTATCTAAAAAAAAAAAAGATCCTATCTAAAGTTATAGAAAGATACAAAGTTCCTGATGTATTTTGGAAGTCAGCAAAATTAGGAGTTTACCCCTCAAAATGGAATTCATGTCTACAACCAGAAGATAATTATGGGAAATTCAGACTTTTGTGAAAGGTCCAGTAGACAGTATCCAATCTGGCACATGCTTGTACATACTGGGTTGAATACCAAACAAATAAGGATGCCTCATATCAGCCACAGTACATGTCATTAGAGGTGATTAAGTCCAAATTTAGCATTATATTTATCATGTACTGTAATAAATCTTTATATCTGTTCAGATGAAAACACCAGTCTAGTATTCCTACATCCATACTGAATGAGTCCATACCTTTTATGTCCATTCCTAACATTGATTGCCCTATATTTATTCATGTGTATATGAGGTGGAGACTAATGGTGTGGAGGTTAAGACAGTGGATGTTCATGAGGCAAAACTAACATTAATGCAGGAGATTGCATAACCTAGACCCTATAGGTGATAAAATGACAGCAACATGTGGCAGCAATAGACACCTCATCAGTTGCAAACATGAAACTTTTCGATAGAAAGTTCGATATAGTCACTTGAAAGTATTAGAGGCTAAGCGTGCATAACGAAAAGGCAAAATTGGGATACACGAACAAACCCCAATTGTCTTACCTTCCCAGCTCATAACTGCCTACCATACCTTGACAATGGAGCCGCTTTACCCTTCATCATGCTCTCTGTTAGCTTCCAAGGCACGCTAGTCTGCAACCATTTGGGCTTCTCGCCATCCGCTTCCATGTCTGTAGAGTGAGAAAGCGAAATCAGTCGTAACGTCATGGGTCATTCTTTATTTATATGTCATCTGTTAATCTTCTAGTAATAATCAGTTGCCTTTATGTTTAGTCATTAATAGAGAAACTAAATGTGCTGCTTATAGTACTGTGAGATGTGTCTGGAGTACCACAGGAGTCAGAAATAGAGATCTCAGGTCCTCTCAGGTTTGGAGTTTGTGTGTGAAGACACTCCTTGGTCAACTTATGAAAGTAACCAAAGCCACAGATCTTTCAAGGAGATACCTTAGTTTTATCTCTAGAACGCTGTTCTGTCTACAGAATGTAGGACTTGGAGTTTTACACGGGATGGAAAATCGCAGCATAAGAGTTAAACTTACAACCTATTTACAGCAAGCTTAAAAGAAAGGAGCTTGTGTTCACTATCATGGGATTATTAAGCTGTCGTTCTTCTTCTTCCCCACATTAGAAGTGACCGCAATATTTCAATGGCAACATTTCCCCTTAGAGGCTGCAGCCAGCAGGGCCAGTTTCAAAAAACACCATGACCCTGCATCCGCCTCCGCCTAAGTGATACATTTCTGTCAACCTGCTTTGAGGTCTGACGGTCTTGACGTGGGGGTGCACACGGAGGCCAACATGTTGCTGGGTTCCTCATCCATGACACATGAGCCTGGCTAGACACTCAAAGCCTTAACCTCTGCTGGGTGTGATCTCCTTGCCTCAAAGTAATTTCTTGCTTTCCTTTTTTAATGTGTATCAAGATGAGATCATTCCTTTATCCTTACTGATTATTTATATGTGCAAAATTATGAATTTGTACATGTTTTCCGTTGTTTGAATGACATGAACATTTTAGATCTAAATGCATGGAAGGGAATATCACCTATCTCTACCGACAATCCCAACAATTAGCAAAAGCAGAGTTCCAGATTATCATTTGCTTTCTGACTACAGTCACATGATGTTTCCAGTGATCCCAGTTAGAAACTGTTCACACTGGATGCTGGAAATGTACAGCAAACACTCAGCTGAAGTAACCATCAGTGTCAGAGGCTTTCATGGATAGTAAGCACAGTCCAAGATATCTAAAACCAAGACACAAATGCAGTTCTAGTTGCTAGGCCAAAACGTAGGGTCCTCATGAGAGTTAGTAAATAAAACAGGAGAATGCCACACTCTGCTCCCATGTTACCACTTGTTTATTCAGTTATTTCACATATCAGCTTGAGATCGTCACCTGATTGCTGACATTTTCACGACTGGGAGCGATTCAATTTAGTAATAGCATCATTTGTCATTTAGAATGTGCAACTCTTCTTGTTGAAAAGTTAAGAAAAATGACATTATAAAAACGAAGGAAAAAAAGAAATCATTTTTATCCTGTTTTGAAAAAATATTGACACACACGCTCCCCTGAGGTTGTAGCTCATATTTTTAGCTACTGTCAAAAATTATTACTTTAGATTTTGGTGTTGTGTTTCGTGTAGATGAGCTTCCAGTGTGGGTCCCTGGAGAAAAAGTTTGAATCCCACTGCGCCAGCTCTTTGGCTGCTGGCTGCTTAGTGAATGGAAACACAGTCAGACATTCCCACCAGAGAAACGGAGCTGTTTACAGACTGTTTTAAAGCCATTCTAGTTTTACTAAGTGATACACAGTCGAGTGTGACAGCAAACATGGGAGAAGGTGGAGATGGCATAAACAAAAGACACAAGTTGGATTTGAAACAAAAGCGTCCTGTCAATGGCGTGTACCCTCAGATAAATTATTCAGTCCAACAAGTCATCATACTCGAGCGACAAAGTAGACCATTTGTCAGTGTATTCCAAACAACCCTCAAGATATGATGAAGTTTAGGCACCTGCGGTTTGGATAAGATTACCTCAATGGTTAGCAGAAATAAACAATGGCTGTGACTGGAAGGAAAGTGAAGGTTTTCAGACTGAAAATAGCAGTATGTTTAAAAAAAACAACACATTGCTTTGTTAGTTTGGGTGTGCTGCCTCACATATAGGTGAGGAAATGAAGTAAGACTGAAGGTATTCTGTTTGAGCAATACATCCACAAGTTTCAAGGGTTATTCATCATCAGAACTAGTGTTGCATAGCGCACTGATACCAGAACGGTATCACAATCCCCTGCCAGTGAAAACAAGACTTTATCCCATTTTGTTAGTACACATACGGTAAGAATTGCGCTGCTTCGATGTGCAACAGTGTGTGCAGAGCTCTGCTTCAACTCTCTGCAAGCAGATCGGGTGTGCCGATCATGTTTTTCCTGTCTCATGAGCACACTGCTGCTTTCACTGTGACAAAACAAGAGACGTGGCTGCAAATACAAGCGCTGCCTGTCTGAAGATGGTCCAAAAAGTAGATCACCAAGCAACATACGGCGTCATGTCACATACAGCTGAAACTCAGGACGAGCTCATCGCCACCACAAAGCCCGTCTGTAGAACATACTGAAGTGATGCAGGTTGAGGAGAACAACACGTCCAACCAGGCAGAGCAGCTCGTAAACAGATATTCTGACTCGTGAAAAGGATTGAAAGAGCAAATGTCATCGATACTGTAATCATATCATAATAACATTAATACACACTACTACTACAAGCTGCTATAAAGGAGGCATTCACAGTTTGCAGATCAGCAACACTACAATCAAATAAAGTTCCTGTGGAGGTGGTGAGACATGAATATTCACCTGACTTTAATGAAGACTTCCTCCAGTGTGAGTCTGTGTTCTTATAGTTGAATCTATTTGTGTCATTGTTCATTCCTACACGTTTAAGCAATGTTTTGTCTGATGTATTCTTCTTTGATTGCTACTTGATTTTAAGTGTATCTGCATTTATTGTATTGGCCTCAGCGCTATTTAAAAATGAGGGTTGTTCTTCAATGTGTTCTCTGAGGCTTTAAATAAATCAAATGCATGAATGAATGAAATGTTGTAACCATAGGATTTACAGCTGTTGTGATTCTATCAGCTGGCCTCCATAAAGGAGCATTACACTTGAAGTAAATAAAGGCGACCCACAGACAGACAGACGAAACTGCACTCACACTTTGATCTCAGGTGTCGACTTCCTGATTTTTGTCAGTATGAAAACAAACACAAAAATGGGCCTCATCTGACCGGGCTAGCATCTGAACATTTGGTATCTCTCTTGCTCTATTTTTAAAGTGCTCCTCCTCACAGGAAGTGACGGAAGGGAGGAGAATGTGAAGACTAATGGACAGAAAGTTATTGGCTACCACTGGAGCTGGTTTTATGTTACTTTTACAAGTCAGTGCACACAAACACACACACAAACACACACACACAGAATGGACATAGATTGACAGCTCTGACCTGAATGTGCACATGGCCCCTTACCCTCAAGCTACAAGCACACACACGCACTCACACACGCACGCACACACACACACAATGATGCACATACATTATTGCGTGCATGCAGTCATATGCCCAGTGACAAAACCATTTACCATTCCATCTGTGTAAGCATGTATATATTTACGATGCATACACTGTATGCAAAGATGCTTGTAATGCATATTTATTCATCTGTCATTTGCATGACTTTCTGGAGTGATTGTGCCTCCAAAATAAAAAAACAAAAGCATGAACATCATGACTTTCGGTAAATACGGGTTGAATATGATGGTGTTCTGTCTCCTACAGCAATAGCACCTGTCTAAAGATACAGTAACTACAGGTTTTAAGAATTGTAAATGTACATTTTCTAATGCTTTCATGATGTAAGACTGGGCTTTTTCTGTTAATGTTAAAAGCACCTTTTCTAATGCACAGCTTGACACAACATGAAGACATGACAAATTAACTGAACCTGTTACAAAACCCAGAATTGATAGTTAAACAGAAGATTTTTTTTAATTGTATGAATAAATAAATAAATAAATAAATAAATAAATACATAAATAAATAAATGAATGAATGAATGAATGAATGAATGAATGAATAAAATCGAAAAGCAACATTGTGTTACTCAGAATTTTACAACACTAACAAATCCTAACCTATCTGTGGTACTCACTCCCGAGCCTACTTGTTCTTACTGAAGGTTCAAATCTAAAAACAACTTATTCCCATATGTTTTGATTTCTTTTTAAATAGGCACCATAATGTACAGCTGGACATACAACAGTTTTTACAAAATAATACTGAGACCAAACAGTGCATTTGTTTGAGGCTATTTTCAGCTTTAGTTTAAAACACATTTGATACGCTTGTCAGTATTTACACTATCAGGGCAGTGAATGTATAAACTATGGTGTCCATATTCATGCTAATGAATCCATGCAGGGCAACAATGAGGCTCTTTGACTCATTTGACAAAAAAAAAGATTTACACCACAAAGGCATAACCCATACCATGCTTCAGAAACGCAAAATACTTGTTAAATGTTGTTCAATTCATTGTTCTTTGTATATGATTTATTGACAATGTGAATTGATATGAATATAGAAAACATCTAAATGTCCTTTATTCACATCTCTGTGAACTGTATGTGCTGATACTAAGTCAGGACTGAAGGTTGCTGAGCAGTCGGAGCATTGTTTTCTCCCAGATCTTCCTTAAAATGAGCCACAGGCGAGTCAAAGTGAGTGTTAACAAGAGGAACACCAGCCACTTCCAGCACTGAGCCTCAACTCGCCCGCTGGAGCCAGCAGTGGGCGAATATTCATCCCTGGTCACGTAATCATTTTGACTTCAGTGTGGTAGATCTGAGGGGTTGTTCTTATGACCTGCAGGGCCTCAGGGGAGCTGCAGTACAGTGGCTTGTTTGGATCATGCGAGTTGGAATCATGAGGACGTATATGTCTACATACGCATATATATTTTAAATTGAAGGGAATATTTGCTCGATCTTATATGACTTTATGTTCAAACTTCAACTTCAAACTCTTGAGGAAAATTGCTCCATGTGTTTTTTTGTTTTTTGTTTTAACTTTCATTACCATTACCATATGTTTATTGGATTTGAAGGGGAACAGATGCAAACATTCCCTCCATGTAGCCCAGTTTTTTAGGCAAAAACTGAGAAAATTACTGCCTCATTATCCTGAAATCATTTTTTAATTTGAATGAATTGACTTAGGCATAAAAAATATTACATAGTATGTTGCGACTGTGTCATGCAAAGTAGCGATAAAGTGTAATAAAGCAGACGTGCCCTATTTCTAACTTTTTAAAAACAGTGCAGTGTAGCGTTGCACACACACATACACACACACACATACACACACACACACACACACTCTGATAGCAAAGGCGGAGCAGAGAGTAGCAAAGCAGAAAGCGAGAGGAGGGCTCACCATCTTCTCCGTTAAGCCTGGCTGACTAATTCTTGCTGCTAATTTGCGTTTGGTTAATTAACTAATTACTGAGGATGTCTGAGGGCGAGGCTGTCTGTCAGCCTGTATCAGTAATTATTTTCATCGTTTTAATTAGACTCACACACTCCTAGACTCAATTTCTCCCTTCCCACAGAACACACACACATACAGCCGCACACACTGAAGCATCCTGCACTTTGTAAACAGTCTGACAATAGTGCAGAGATACTACGGCTTCTACATCTGGTCTGGTGATAAGATAAAGGCACAAGATAATGCGCATTTACAACCCAGAGAAAGGAGAGGAGTTAGTGCTGATGGGATGTTATCATTATCTCGTGAAAATACTGCAGGGACATCTAATTAGAGAGGGACGGTTTATGCCAGTAACACCATTGCCTCTCTATGTGGCGCAGAGCACATTTTATCCTTAAAGGAACAGTTTGAGAGAGATAGTTGGGTAATGCAATCAAAATCACTCTCATATCTGTCCATTTCATATGAATTTGGATCCACAAGCGGGTTAACTTAGTTTTTCATAAAGTCTGGTAAAAGAGGGAACAGCCAGCCTAGTTCTGCCTGAAGGTAACAAGCACCCCAAAGTGTCCGGACAAGAACAAGTCCTGGATGAAACCCCCCCGTAGCAGAACAAGCTGCTGACTGCAGCTTCCTATTTAACTAAGTGATATGAGCGTGGCATCAATCTTCTCACCAAAAGCTCAGACACAAATAAGAACAAAAAAATCAAGTTCTATGGGTGTCACCACAGTTACACATAAGAATGTCAAACAGGATCCAGGAGGTTTTAGTAATATATCACAAGTTTAAGAGAATGTGGCAGCGCACACTGCACAGTAGTCTAAAATACTCTGAAAGTGGGTTTCACAATGCAGGATCCATGATCTGCCAATGCAGCGGCCTCAATGATGACTAGATTCCTCTTTATTGTTTCAAATAGCGACATTTTAAAGTCCATACTTTATCTTTTACTGATCGGTGTGTACTACAGCTGCCCTAACAAAACGTGCTCTGCAGGCAGCATGCATACAGTTGAGAAATACTACTTCATCATAATAATGCACCTTAAATTTTGACCGTTTGAGAGCTGTCATCTGTCGGTGCACTCTCATGAATTCAAGCTTGGTTATGCTCCCGCAAGACACCGTGATGTGTGTGACGTATCTTCCGCTGTGCAGAGAATTGTGGGTAACAGACGACCAGAACAGCATTTTGGCTTGCAAAATGCGATCCGGATGTAGTAGGACATCATGGTATTTTTGGTTGACAGCATTTGACATAATATGAAGAGGGGCACGTTTTCTGGTACACTATATAGTGTGATAGTACTGATACTCGAAAGCACCCATAGTGTTGCACAGTGCACAGCCTAACAGGAATGTTAGCTTCTGACAATGATCTAAAAGCCATTTTAGCAATTAGTTCTTCAATATACATCACGAAATAGGCTGTTTGTCAGTACCTTCCAAAATGTCCCATACATTTCAAAAGTAACTGTTATGAGTACCTCTAATTGCTAACTCATAGTGAGGAAACCATCTTAGTAATTGTTAAACCAGCACCAGGCCAAGTCGATAGTGAGTGATTAGGGTGCACACCACATGGGAGCTAACGCCCTGAGATGCAAGTCACTGGTTTAAACCATTTGCTGCATGTCACTCCCCGACTCTCTCCTCCATGTTTTCTGTCTTTCTCCACTATCCCTGCCAATAAAGGTACAAAAATACCTGAAAAGCAAACGTTTAAAAAAGGCTGTATTGGAGAGAGAAGTCTAAGTACAGCCCCATGATGTTGGCTGCCTTCGGAAGTCCAACCATCGAACGCAAACTCTGAAAAATTGAAAAATGCTGTCCTTCTCACATTACTCTTGCTTTTTCCTCAGACCACGTTCAGATGCTTGTCAAGAACAGAAACATGGGTGGTTTTATGACAACAGTCAATAAGAGCTGTCATCTTTCTGCTGCACTCTCAGTCCATTTCAGAGGCTTTTCCACAAAGATAAGAATCACATCACAGGAGGAATAAATCACTGTTACCGGAAAAAAAAAAAAAAAACAGGGCGCAGAGATAAACCTGGTGGTTATAAAAAAATGATCACAGGTAGATAACTCCTAACTACACGTCATGGATTAATGTGACTGGGGCCTGAAACCCTCTAGAAAGTGAATCCTATGGAGCTCGTTATTTTCTGTAAAGCTCTAAATTTATTGCTTTGGTGTTGAAATCGTTGTTTGTTGGCTTATTGTTGTTGTTTAGATGTTTCATGCCCAGAATAAAATGCCTCATCAGCTTTCTGTTGGGTCAAAGCCTGGCAGAGCGAGAGAGAGAGAGAGAGAGAGAGAGAGAGAGAGAGCGAGAGAGCGAGCGAGCTGCAAATAGTGAGCAGATCTCTGGCAGAGCGGCCGCACAGCAGATTTCATCCCAAGAAGCCAACTTTAGTAAACAGGCAGAACTAATGAGGACACTGAATACACACACACACACATAGACAGGCAGACATCCACACCCACACACATACACACAACTCAGTGTCTGAGCATTTGGAGGCCCCGGGGCCCCGGGGCCAGAGCAGCCCAGATACCTGATGGGAGCAGGGACATCAAAGCTGCAGGATTAGAGAGAGGAGAGAGGAGAGAGCGCCGCAGGGAGGAAATGCTAACTTATTATCCGCTTCCCAGCTAATCCTGTTATCTACAGAATATAGCTGTGTTTAACCCCCCTACACACCTCCCTCCAACAACACACACATACGGTGTACACACACAGAATTCAGTGTTTGGGGGTTCAACAGCCTCCCAGAGCGGCCCCTGTTTCCATACCGGACCCCCAAAAAAACCATCTGCCTGTGCATCTCGGTTGAAGATAATGTAGATGCAGTTGAACCTTCTCCACTTGTGCAAGTCCTGTTCTTTCATCTAGATCCCTCTCAGGCAACCTAGTTAGGTTAATAACTTGTTCCCCAACTGGTCTTGAGTTCCACGTCAGTTTTTGTAGGCTTTCAGGTGATGTAACACACCCTCTGGCAGACATATTGGAGGTCCACAGATCAGGGACGCCTCGGGCTGAGTGAGGCCCCAAAGCTGAATATGATTAGGTTCCCCCCCAATCCATTATCATTCACGCACCCACATTCACAAACAAAATTCAAAACAGAACAGTGCTTTAAACTATATATAAGTAACAAAGTCATTGTGTTTTTAAGTCACTGTTTAACAAAACTGCTGTTCAATTTTGTTCAAATAATCTTGAAACAACAATCGTTAAAACCTAACTTAGACTAAATCCTGTTTTGTGTTCCAACCCAAGTATGAAAAGAAGAAAATGGATAAAAAGAATGTGGATTACACCTGAACTGTTTCATGTATTTTATGTAAGATTTCATCACAGATATGTGTTTCCAAAGACCAGAAAAGCCTCTGCTGCCATACAGATGGCAATAATATATTGTCCCTACACATATGAAACATGCCTTCTCCAAACTTTGCTAAACAGAAAGGCTGATCAGGTTTGTCATGCTCACTTTATCTCCTTGTTTAACCCCTCGCACACTGAAGATCCCTTTACCAGGAGCAGGCTGTATCTGTTATCAAAATGCAACATAACTTCATTTTTTCGAAAGTGTCTAAGTGTGGAACATTCAAAGAAGAAGCCACCGACTACAACTTAGATGGATGCAGCTGTGCTTGATTTCTGTTGCATCGTATTCGTTATTTATTCCATTATGTACACTTTAGAGTGGGCAGAAGCAAACATGTAATTGTTTTCTGGAGTTTTCCAGATCTCACTTTGACTATTGGAGACTTTTTTAGTTTTAAAATCTTCTGAGGGTTTCTTTTACATAGAGTCCATTGCTGTTCAGCTTGGGTTTTACTCGAGGTGAAAGTTTAAAAAGACAAAGCTAATGCATCTTTATAAGTGCAATTATAAATATTGTATATATATGTATATATATGTGTGTGTATGTATATGTATATATGTTCAAGACTTTAGCTTTGATGGACATGTCATTTATACTTGCTGAAAGTGGGATGTTAGTCATTTTCAAAGTTTGAACGGACATCACTGGCATTACAATTCCATTTTGCCATAAGCTGAAACTTCACAATTTTAGTAAATAAATCTTACACACATATAAACTGAAACATAAAAAGCAGAAATTGTTCATTTCTAAGACATTTTATGTTTTTTCTTTATGTAGTTGTTAGCCATTACATATCTTGGAGCAACCCCACCAACTATCAGTAGTAACCTTGCTTTGTACTTAGCCATCTTTTGCAGGCAGAAATCATCTATTACGTGAGCTAAGTCATCATCAGACCATGGTTGTGGTCAAATAGTCTTTTCTTAAGAGGGTTCCTCACTGAGTGAAATGACATGGAAGTATCTAGAGGCTAATTCATGCTTTCCAAATGTCAACAAAGGTACGTGTGATGCAAACTTTGCCATCTACCCCGGCTTGCAAGACTGCCCATACACCTCTCTACAGACACCTGAGTGCGGTCCAAAATTTGTGACTGTGTCTGTGCTGCAAGCACGTGCCAGGAAAATAAATGGTGCATAAAACTAATGCTTGTTGTGGGAAGGGAATGTCTGAAGAGATTCTCGATCAATCCACACCTTTATAATTCAGTCTCAGACTTCGGATGTGCTTTGATTTCTACATGCTCGCCACTGATAGTTCCTAAACACAGTTCTCCAGATATCCTGTGCTGAGCCTGTTCACTGTGATCGGCATACCTCCGAATAATCATACTGACATGGGGCTACAGCCCAGTCTGGAACTAACTGCTATATCCTCTAAAAGTGCAAAGTCACAGCCTTTCATGAACATCCATGGGAGCTCTGCGCATTTTTTGGCGTTCAATATGAGGTTCAATGTGAGCATCTGCATAGCAGCCCAGTCTAGTCTGGATAGAACCACGAGTGCGTCCACTGTCCACATTGGTCATGCAGAAACCATGAATTGGCATTAAGCGGTAGCCACGGTCAAAATTCTCCAAATGTTAAGGAAAGCTGCTTCAGTGCTTCCTTTAGAGCAGGATACACTGCACCACTCTTTACAAAAGGAACGATGATCACGCTGTCCGACAATTCTTTGCTTCAGTAACATTCAAAGCAGCACCCCATGCACAGCAGTCCCATCTCAACAACATCTGCTGTTGCATAATTACGTAGCCTAATGTAGGGGAAGTCAGATTGTCTTGGTGCAGCTGTTGTCTTTACCTACGTCCTCACAAATTCTCCTTCTTTCACCTCGAGTGAAAGCATCATGAGGTCAAGGAGAAGTGCTTAAGAAAGACATAGGATGCAGTTTTTTTGACTTTTCAACCACAATCCAACACTAATGGTGTGGAAGCCAAAGGGCTGTCAAATGTGGCTTTACAGCGGATCCTCATCTGCATGCTATATTTTAACGTTATTAGATGAACTGTGTAGTCATACAGACATTGCTGGTAATGCTGTAACCAGAGCCAAACCACTTGGTTCTATAGCCACTGTTTACCTTCATATGCTCTTTATAGGCTCTTCCATTTGAATTCATGTGCAATAATTACTTGTTGCACATTCAGCTGTCTCTACTCAGTGCAGCTTAAACATGGATATTTTTTGAGTATTTTTGACACATGTAGTTACCTTGTACTGCAATTACCAAATGAGGAGGAGAAATATACAGATTTATTATTTTGCATAATAATGATGATGTGAAACTGTATTGTTTATTTCCAAACGTTGCACATCTGTATGTGTGATTTGAAAAGTTAGTTTTGAAGTCATATTTATTGGACTTTTGGAAGATGGGCAACAAAGTCATTATATTTCTGACAACATGTAGGCAGCTCATGCACCACTAATTCTAACTGCTTAAGCTCCAACACAATGTTGTATGACAGATTCTTGGCTGACAAATAAAGTTGATCATGGAGCTTTATTGGGCTTCATGTAAACGATTACAAGGTAATAACATACCAAAACAACAACTTATTTTACTACCCCAACATGCTGCATGAAGGCTGGATACTGAATGCTGCTGCACATTAATTTATTGCAGGTACAAGAGTTTACTTCTGGCCATAATTAGCTCATTGTCCTTTCTGACCATAACACCTGTAAAATAAAGAGGGGAAGGAAAAAAAGGAGAGGCAGAAGATGAAAGAGAAAATTCCTTGTAGATAATGTTTATGTGAACAGAAGTCGTAAGAGAATATGGTGCGCTAATACATGTAGATGAAGTGAAATTGTCATTAGGCTAATCAGCACTAAACTAATTGGGAGTCATGGACCCTCCTATCTGCTAATTCTAACCCTAAACCCCAGCCCATATCTGCAAGCAAATGGAGGAAGAGAGAGAGGAAGAAAAGTAGAGGGAAAGAGCTGAAAATGAGAGTGAGGTAAAGAGAGGAAGAGAGAGATGAAGCCTAATTAAGAGTGCTGGGATTTATGCAAATGAGACGGTGCTGATATGGTAATCAGAGCCTGCAGGGCCGTAACAGGCTGTGTGCTGTACTCTGTGTGTGTGTGTATCTAAGAGGCTGACAGCTGGCTGTGAGGAAGGTCAGAGCCAATCAGGCTCTTACTCTAATGCACACTGCCCTCTGGCCACTCCACCATCTCTCTCTCTCGGTTTCTCATGTGCTCGCTCGCTCTCCTTCTTGGTGTCTCTCTGCCCCTCACTGCTATCCTAACCCTCTCCACTGTCTCTCTCTCTTTTTCTTTACATTTCACTGCTTGTCTGTCATGATGCATCTTGACACAGCACACAAACTCAAACCTACACACAACAATTGTTTTCACACATTTGCTGACAATCGGACTTAAATTCACATTTGTAACTTCCATCCCACATTATCCTGTTTTAGCTATGCTCAGAGTTTTTTCTGTTTTGATGTAATACTCACATGTACATATGCACATTAAACTGGTTATTGGTTGCTGTAAACACTAGTCTTGTCCATTCTAGCTGCAAAGAGGTCCCTTATACTAAACTGCTAAAAACCTAAACCCAAAAAAATAAAGGTGCTAGCTGGAAACCATAATGGTTCTTTGCAGTGATGCTATAGAGGAACTTGTGAGTTCCACAAAAAAAATGTTTGCAAGCGGTTCTTTAACGAATCCCCATAGATGCCTCAAAGAATGATCTGCAATTGGTTCCTTCAGCCACCACATATGGTGCGCCAAAGAAGTTTAGCTAAGATAGGCTCTTTAAAGAACCATTTTCAAGACCTTCGTGACCTATCTGAACCTACTGAAAACAGGACTTGATGGGTGTTTAAGTATTTTTAGGCAAAAAAGTCCAGTGTAAGAATGTGCAGTATTTGTGGGTCTTCCATGAATATACATTTAATATTTTGGGTTCTGGATTGTTCAGAAAGTGCAACAGTCGAAAAGATGCTAACATGGGATTTGCGTAAATGTGATTGGCCTTTCTAACTGAGGACCCAGCGAGCCTTCTGGAGAACCATTTTTCCAGAAACCATTATTTTTCTGACAGTAGTGCTAAAAATCCACCATCCTCACCCTAAAAATGCATTCTAAAGTTCATCAAAGCTTTCATGTGGTTTCAGTCATGTGAGATATATCAGCATTTATCAACATTTTCAGTGCATGCAAAGGACTATCAGGGCTGAATGATATATTGTGGATATATAAAATACTGTTTCAGCTTCGACACTGTGATGTTCACATGACTAGTAGTCATATTGTAACATAAACTACAGCAAATTAACTCAAACACATCACAACTTTTTTGCTACTTGATACAAAAACAAAAGTCATTTGGTGTTTATTTTCCATGACTAATCTATTGTACTGTGATTTAAGAGTTCACAGATACACTGAGGTTGATCTTTATTTGATTTAAAAGGACAGTTTGTTGACATGCAGGCTTCACATGTGCACAGAAAAATGACAAGGTTCAGGAGAGAAACACTGGAAGGGAAGATTTGGTTGCAAAAACAAGCATTGCGTCAGCGGTATGGAAATATTCCAGCTACAGAAAGGATGATATTTACAAAAATCAGGTACTCTGTCGCGACAGGTCGAGACAACACCACTCATTTATTTGACCATTTATATTATGATGCAATTACCTTGCAATGTCAACTTTTTCTCAAACTGTACACTATCAATTAAAAACAATCCCTCATTTACAATAAACTGATGAGTAATTTACAATATCTACTCTACATCTGGGACAACCCTCATCTGTACAACTCTCAGAGTTACATAGATGGCACATGTAGGGCCAAAAGAAAGTTAAAATAAGCACAAATCCACATATACACAGTTGGAAAACAACTATTTCTAAGGGGGTCTTAAAAGTTGACAAATCTCATGACAATGGGCAGAGAGGATTTTAAATCAAATCCTTGACTCCGACTGTATTGCAAAAGTTGGTGATGCGTCCTGTATATGGTGAATTTTACATTGTTGATGGTGATGTTTAAGGAGAAACTGCCACTTAAGAGAGGACATCAAGGACAACATAAAAACAACATGTTGTCCTTGTTGGGTTTAACCAATCAGCAAGTAAAAGAAAGTACATTTCCTAGAAAAGATCCAGGGGTGGCTCCTGTGTTTTGATTATGCACAAAGTGGCTGCCCTAAAGTAAACCATGAATTCCTGCAATGGAAAACAGCTCTATTGTGTCAGATCAAGAGGACAATCAGGGGTTCAACTCACAGTCCTCAGCTACATTTATTTGGAAATACAGCAAAACATTAATTGTGATCCTAAACACACAGTCTCATTGCTGCTCGCATGTGCTGTCAAGTGTTGTTTTATATGATAAATGAAAACCAAACCAAGCTTAAAGTCAGGACAAGAAATAGGAGAACATATTTTTCATTTCATTTTGTCCTTAAATTAAATGCTCCCTTAAGCTTCTACAAAAAACTAAAATAAAAAATCAACAAGAAATAAGAATACATGAACGCAGGTTAAATGAATGAAGTAAAACAAAATGGTAATTCCCTCTGATTAGAAGGCTACCTGGGACACATGGATGACTCTGAAGGACCGTCTCATCACCGACTCAATTTGCAGAACAACCTCTTAAGTACTGTGACTTTAAAGCAGATCCCTCCTCCATCAGTCAGAGTGTCTTTATGTGTCATCGTAGGCTTTCTGGACCTCACAAGTGGAATGAAACATTGAGCTTCTTGATAATAGTTAAAAGCATGCATATCTGAATGTGCAACACACACACACACACACACACACACGCACACAGACACACACACATACACACACGCATACACACACACACAGAACCCAGGGCCATGTGGTCATATCAACCCATCTGAGTGTAATCCAGTTAACAGAGTATCCCAAATGACTAAATTAATCAGAGAAATACTATCTGGCTCATCTCTCTGTACTGCTTTGATGTGTGCACACACAAAAACACACACGCACACACACACACACACATACACACTGGTTTACACACATGGATACACATATAGAGGAGGAATTAGTGTGGAACATTGGTCTAACTGAGAAATTACTTTACCTGCTCTGATAATAAGGCCTCAAACCCATGGAGAGGCCTGTGAGATACTATCATTATACAGACACCCTCGGGGGCATGGAAACACTCGCACACACACACACACACACCTCTGTTGTATACATGGGAGTGGGAAAGATCAAAAAGATGCATTATTCACAACTTCAGATAGAGAGTACAATAGCAAGAAAAAACAAGCATAACTGTGTTTCTGTTGCACCTCTGAAGTACAAGTCTTCACCAGTGACACTGCTCTTAATTGATACTTTTGCTTTGTAGATACAGCAGATGTTATTGTACTGTCAACACAGCTCTCATTTCCCTATCCTCATTGCCAGAGATGTTACAGCTGCCAGCAGTCGAACAAAGGTGCTTCGTTTCTGTTGTGCTGTTTTTTGATGCTGCAAACACTGAAGTATTACACTACAAAATGGGAAATTTCAAGCAGTCGATCAATACTAGTCAACAAATTGGCATCGTACCACAAATCTACTGTAGTCTATATTGTGTAATACGACAGAACATGGAGAATTGGAAAGTAGAATTTGAAAACAAAGGTTTCTAAACGCGTTAATGTACAATTAACTTTTTATTTCAGGTGACGTTGCATCCACTACAACATATCTACTGTGCATAGTTTCAAGTTTTGTTACAGTCTAGTGGTTAGGAAGACCAGCTAAATAGCTTTCCCATCATGCATTTTGCCATGACTGTGGATGAATGGGATTATGGTTTATAAGAGAAGTGAACACAACCCTGTGTAATGTCACTGACATGTCGAATGATTTAAAATTGTCTCACACTTAAATAATAATAATATCAATAATAATATTTCTAAGGTGACAAGTACAACATTTCCATTTAAGAACAATGAAAAAACATATACTGTACAATGACTATATTGTAAATACAGGCTCTGCAGTAGGAACTCAGTGCAGCAAAGGTGAATATACCTGTGATCATTGACACACAAGTTAGAAAACCTGTGCTTGGCTTGGAGCCTATGGGCTATTTGCCATCTGCATGTCTGTATCATGGCTCTACATTTAAAAAGATTGCCAGAGGAGCTAAAAAATCTGGCTGAGACTTTACAAAGATGTAAACGGATACAGGAGGATTTGTGAATAGCTTCCAGCCAGTCGTCCCATAGTATGTGCATGGAACAGCAGGTATAAAACAAGTCGTAGTACCACTAGTCAGCGTTGAAGTGGTTGTTTTACTAAAATGGTGCCACAAACAGTGCACTATATTCAAAAAGTGCCTCTGAAAAACAAAAGTGCTTCAAACTTGGTAAAGGGGATATCCATAGCAACCAGAGTTTCTGTGACAGGTCTGACAGTGTGGGGGACAAGGCATGACATCAACCTCTTTGGAAACCTTTCTCTTTAGCACAAACAGCAAGATTAAACTTTGCTAAAAACACAAAAAGAAGCCTGATCAATATTGGAAGCACATTTTCTGCTCAGATGAGATCAGAATGAATTTGTTAAACTCAGATATTCCAACACGTTTGCCGTGAACCTGTCCAGTACTACCACAATGAATGCATAGTCCTGACAGTGAAGCATGGAGGTGGGAGTGTGAGGATGTGGGGCTGCACCATGAACATGGTGTGAAAATATTAAAATACTGCCTGATAAGATGACTGCCAGTCTGTTGAGGCTTGGCAGAAGAGAAATGTTTCCGCATTATAACAACACACAGGAGTTTCTAAGGAAGAAATAAGTGAAAACTCTGACCTGGCCGAGTATGTTACTGGACTTGATGACCGATAGAACACCTTCAGGGTATTTTAAAGAGAGCAACACAACCCACCAGTAAAGAGCAGCTGAAAAAGTCCCTGAAGAATGATAAAACATCTTTTTAGAAATGTGGGATGTTGCATGCTAAGGATTAAGTCTGTCATCAACAACAATGGAGGATACACAATGTATTGAAATGGGGTGGCTCAGGTGGTAGAGCGGTTGTCCTCTGATCGAAAGGTTGGTAGTTCAATCCCCTCCACAGTCGAAGTGTCCTTGGGCAAGACACTGAACTTGAAGTTGCTCCCAATGGCAGGCAGCACCTTGCATGGCAGCTCTGTCACCATTGGTGTATGAATGTGTGTGTGAATGGGTGAATGAGAAACACATTGTAAAGTGCTTTGAGTGCCGCTAAGATAGAAAAACGCTATATAAGTGCAGACCATTTGAAAATATATATTTTTTAAAAAGCAAATACCAGCTGTTCTACTAAGAAGCATTGCAATTACTGTAAGTTAATACAATTTAAATCACTTGACATTTAAGTGATATTGCACAACAGCGTATTCTCTTCTGTTGTGTGCTGCATATGCGGCAAAAAATAGGCCATATATTTACAAAAACATGCCTTCTATAAGCTTCAGAGGTTATTCTGGAAGTTTCTAAGTTTCAGGCCAAGTCATGTCAAACAGAAAAGAAAAGACGAAGGATGATTAAATGAACCTTGTAATTACATAAAAGACTTTCAGTGTCACTTCCCTTCAGTGAACGTCAGTTTCAAATGATGTCAGTGCTGCTTCAGAGGTTTTTCCATCCTCCCAGTGAAACATTCTGGTTGGTCTACTCATGCTGACAAACAATATGACAGTGTTGCTGTCTTAGCATGTAACCACTATCCAAAATCTCTGGATCCATTTGGGGTTCTCTACATTGATTAAAAAGAGGATGTTAGCAGAACCAGGTGGCTTTGAGCTAAACCAACACTCATAAGCAGAAATCTCCATTAAAATAATGAAAGCAATAAAAGCAACAACAACAACAACAATAATAAAACCTTTGGAAAACATTTCATAAACCATCAGCAGCCAATTAGAGGAGCCGGTACAGGCTGTGCTGTGCTGTGCTTTGTGTGTATGTGTGTGTGTGTGTGTGTGTGTGTGTGTGTTGGGTATTAGAGCGTTACAGCGCCCAGCCCGGCTGTGCCCTGCAGGCCCGACCTTCTAATCATTATCTGTCTGTCTTATTACGCTCCAAACCGGGCCACTCTTAAATAAAATATGCAAAGGTTTCTTAAATGATGACCCGAGGCTGCGCGCGCCGCCGCTGCTCTACATGCTGTTAATCTGAGAAATGCAAATTCCCTTCATCTCGCACTCGCCTTTATTAACTTTTTTGAATTTAAAATTCCACGAACAATGAGTTCTGTCAGCTTCTGAAATGATATTTTCTCTCCTCTTTTTATGTGCGCACGGAAGCGAGTTTAGAGCATGAAATTACCAGGGGAAATATGAGCGGTTTCATCTCTCCCGCACAATTTAATTGGCTGCTTTGCAATTATTAGTTTTTGCTGCTAAAGTTTTTTTTTTTTTTTTTTTTTTTATACTTTACTGTTACTGTTTCCTTAAAGTGGCAGCTCACAACAGTGTTTTATTTTTTTCATGTATTTGCGTGCAATTCCAGCGCAAACCATTAGCCAACCGCTCTGATTGGACGACCCATTCCATGTGATTTGCGCGGTGATTTGATGTTCAGATTTCAAATTCAGTGATGCTCAGAGCGGGTCAGGAAAATCTTCAGCAGATGAAAATCAGCCACACACACACACACACAGACATTAACTGCAGACAGACTGACAGATAAACTGATGGCTCTACTTTATAATGCACAACATGTTTTACAGCATCTGTGTCTTTTCCTGAATTCGACTGAAATAAATTCTGCAGTTCTTGACCTCCAGATTTCACACACAGGAGGATGTCTAATTCTGAACTTTTTCATCATGCACCTCTTTTCTCCTTCTTGCTCTGTGTCCATATTTTTTCTTTTTCTCCAGAACATTATTCACCCTGCCTCTATCCCTCTGTTATTCAGCTCTCCTCCTTCGCCCCCGTCTGTTTTTCCCTCTCACAGGATCAAACACAGCTACAGACGAGCGTGAACTCTCCACTTCACCTCCACAGACTGTCAAAGCTGTGGGTTGATATGTTCATCACAGCATTTCTTTCACATTAAAAATAAATGTAAGTCGAAAATTCTTGTTCCTTTTTGCTCTGTTTAGGTCTCCACCAACTACTATGGTTTCGTCCACAGTGGTGTTTTTTAATTACTGGCCAATAGAAGCCTGAAGAAAAGCTATTACCTGTCCTGGTTAATTTACCAACAATGGTACACTGAGAATTCTAACACCTCTGTTCATCGGGAAAGTGGAAGTCTCGTTAGCAAGGTTAGCACTGTGTCTGTTCTCGCCACATCCGCCATTGCACAAAATTGCAGCGTACACTGTGACATCACAAGCCAACAACTCAGTTAAAATGGAGTTTCTGAAATACCCACATCCTGAAAGGTTTTTTCTAAAACCTCCAAATTCAGTGACTTAAAATTATATTTACGTGTGGACAAAAGACCAAAAAGTATAAATAAATAAATACACGTGGACAGCTAAGGATTCTAACTTTTTTAGCTGCTAAAAGCCAATAAACACTTCCAACTTATGTCTGTTTGCCATTTGATGCTGAGCTGGTAGCATGCAGTGGGTTAATCGGACCTTTTTACTGACAACAGCCGCCTGCTGCGACTGGATGAGGTTGATGAAAGCAGTGAGAGAGCCAAAACAGTATTAAAGTTGCAGGGTAGAAAATAATAAAAGGATCTGAATGACGCTAAAATCCTCCCTGGGGTTGAGGAGAACAAATATTCTCTGTGGATTCATCACTTTTCACATTATACATGCTTTTTTTTGATTGACTGTTTGTACTGAAGTTTTAACCACAGCATAGAACAGAACACAGTAACAGTGATCCGGAACAACTGAAGGCACTAACAAACAATAGGCAGGAAATTGGTGTGAACATTTAAAGGAATATCCCCAAAATCGTCCGTTTCAGCCTGTCTGTGTCTATTGCAGTGTAGGATCCAACAGCTTTGACTGAGACATAAACTCAAAGTGTACCAAAACAACGTCAAATAGTAGTAACTAGATGTAACTCCAGTTCTATAGGAACCAGAACAATGGATGGTGGTTTGTTATGATAGCCTAGAAGGAGAAATTTACATTGAAGATGGTGATGTTATAAAGGAGAAGAGTGCTACTGGACAAGAATGTGGAACGGCACTTATTGTTTAATCAATCAGCATTTGTCTTCTTTGAGTTTGACCAATCAGTATTAAGATCCGAATGGCAGTTTTTTTTAAGGCTGCTTAGATGCACCTACCCCAGAGGAGGTGCATTTACCTCCCCAAAAGCAGTCCTGAAAGAGTTTCTTCAAAGACGCTTCCTGCAGTTAGAACAAGTTCAAAGGTTTAGACCATCTCTAAACGGCCTGCATGTGCAACCTGATGTGATGGGGCATCAAAAAATTCTAGTGTTCTGGTTTAATAGGCAATGCCAAAGTGTTTTGTCATGTATGTCGAAGGACTTGTTGGAAAATTATACAATTAGCATCACCGGATTGAAAAAAAAAAAAAAAAGCAACAACAGCACATTGGCTTTTTAAAATTCTGGAAATCTCTCAGCTATTTACGTTCAAGAACACCTCATGAAATTAATAGTTTTTAAAACTTTATAAAGCTGTTCACAAAGCTCCTGAGAGTCTTCAGTAATATAAAGTAGCCCTCTGCTTCCTTCTCGTTCAGTCGCTCTATCTTACTTTACATCTTTAAAAAATGTCAGATGAAACATTTTTATTTTGAACTGAAATAACTTGATTGCTTTTCCTCCTCTCTCTCTTCTCCTCCACCTCCTGCTTGGCGGCAGAGAGTAATGGACAATGTTATGATTGCGTGGAAACACACTCACACTGCTGCTTCAGAGGAATAATGACTCTGAACTAATGTTGATTAGAAAGAAAGAAGACGCAAACATAACGAGGGCTCGTGCTTCATTCCCCTTAATCACCCTCCTTATTTACCTCTCTGTCAGAGTGCTCAGTCTCTGCTCATGCAGCCTAAATGAAGAGGCAGGGTGTACGGTCAGAAACATGGAAACAAGGGGAATGGACACAATTCAATGTATAGACCATATCAACAAAGCAAGATGACTTAAACCACTTCTTGTTGGGTTTATATCAAATTCTATATTCTCAAAATTTCTCTCCACTTTTGATTACAGAACTCTAGTTTCTTTGCTGCAGTAAAAAACACAAATGATAGTTCTCAATATAAATTCACAGCAAGATTCAGCTCAAATTTCACACCATTGGTACTCTGGTGAAAAAAATATACATCACAATGAAGCTTGTTTTACATTTCCAATAATCCCTGTTTATGTCAATGTGTGAGGGTTTATACCCTGCACAGTCTTGAATTAAATATAGGGTGGTTGGATCTAGTTTTCACTGGAAAAACAGCACTTTTTCTTCATTTTGCTGTAACGCAGTCACAGATTTCACATCGTATCTGATGCAGACATGTACACAGCACTGTAGAGGCTGTCTTCTTCTGACTGCACGCTTGCAGTATGAACACGTCATGTAGTCACAAATTTTAGGCTACTGAGGGGTCAATGTGGATTTGGTCAGATGATGTCACAGTAACAGTGATGTTCCCATGCACACATAAATTGGTCTTCTCAACAAATGCCAAAGTCTTTGAAATTTTATGCTCCTCGTGTTCATGCGGGCTTTCTTTTTTTGCTTTGTCTCCAAGTCCAAGACCACAGACTGTTCATAACAGATGGATATTGTAACCATGACATTACCCATTGGTTTGTGCACCACTGTTGTAAAGCCTCAAGTTTGGAATTAAGTTGTTATCTTGGTCTTTTGAAACCAGATGTAACAGATGTGATACCTTAGGTAGCCCTACCCTACGTATACCTTGTGTTACTATCTATATTACTCTAAATGGGAGTACGATTTATTAAAAGAACATGATGCCGTATTGAAGGAGACTTGAAACTAGCAACTGAAACCATAAACTTACAAGGAGAATGTTTACTGAAGTAACAAATCAAGTGGGAAGTAGGGCCATTTTCTCATAGACTTCTGACCTATTCCTGGAACCAGAAGAGTCGCCGCCTGCTGGCTGTTTAAAGAATGCGGGTTTAAGTCACTTCTGTGTCGGCTTCACTTTTTAGACCCGGAGGCTACATTCATCTTTTACATACAGTTTGTGTCCAAGATAAAACCAACATCAGGGATAGGTTGTCAGATTGTACAGAGCCCCTCCAGAACCACATGCAACAATACACTGTTAGGTTTAGAGCTGGAGCCAGAAGGCAATTATCTGAGCCTAGAATAAAGACTGATAGCAGGGGGAACGACTAGTCTGGAGCCATCTGTACACCAATTAGGAAGAAAAGCAAATAAGTGGAATTATAAAAAATATTCAATTATGCCTTTCATTTGAAATCACTTTAAAATAAAAATAAAAATAAAAAAAACAACTATGTGAGAAAGTAACCGGAGTTCATAATATTAAAACAGATGATATTAATTTACTTGAGTGATTCCACAGCTCTCCTAACTTTTTGTTAATGCGATCAGCATATTGGATATGAGAGATTTGTTTGCGCAGAAAACCTGGAACTTGCATCGTAAAGAAAAAACACTTTGATTTTAAAGCTACAACTATTAGCTACATAACTAACTGTCTGATTCCAGCTTCTTAAATGTGAATATGTTGTGGTGTCTATCGTCCTCTAAACCGAAGATCTTTGGGTTGTGGACAAAACGAGTCATCATCGTGAGGTTTAGGAGACGCTGACAGACATTTTCAACTTAAAGCAATCAAGATAAAGTTCTGGCAGCAGCAATCTCATCACCTAAACTCCACGAGGAAAACAAAGTCAAAACACTATACAGTAAAATCTCAGTGTACGTTCCCAAACGACTTGCACAGCGAGCTTCACCTCCTCTGTTCTGACTTGTAATTTCACTCTGCAAACATTGTTTCATTTTCACCGTAACACCCTGCACCCCCACAATTACAGCATTTCTCCGCTCTCATCAAACTCTGCCTTTTGTCCTTGGCGAACAACTGCTGTACTTCAAAGTACATTTACCCACCGCCAACCCGCCCCCCCCCCCCCTCCTCTCCGCCTCCTTCTGCCTCACAATCCATTTTGTTTTGCTGTCAGTGTTCAATAAAAGAACTTTCTGGCTGCTCTCAGACATGCTGAAGATGCTGACACTAATTCAACACAGCAACATAAAGTAATGCTCGCTGCTTTGTTTTCGAACCGTACGTGATGGGTGTGTGCTGCAGATGATCTGTGGTGGTACATCCACTGCATAGTGGCCACCATGGAAACAAATTAATGGTTGTTGGTGAACGATGCTCATGCTTGTGTGTGATGGATTGTTGTGATGCTGGGGAGACAAGTACCTGATTAGCCCACCGTATCACTGCTAGAAGAGCAGTGCATTGTGGGCGATGATGGAGAGGTGGTGTTGGGGTATACAATGACACCTGCACTCACATACAAACAAACATTTACACACACACAGATTTATCTAGCCTGCGATATTGTTAGTATTGAATAATTCAATGATTTTATCAGCCTGAACCACAACAAATGACTTAATTATGTTAATCTGAGCCAGAAACTCATGCATAAATGTGTGTGTGTATGTGTGTGTGTGTGTGTGTGTGTGTGTGTGTGTGTGTGTGTCAGCAGGATTGACAGGAGCCTACAGGCCTTCAGCACCGAAACGCTGATCTGGAATTTCACATCCTTATCCTGAAAGCCTTAGGACACACACACACACACACACACACACACATGTGCACAAACTTGTTCTCACACACACATATACACGCAATACACACTCACTGCTCAAGGAGCCACCGGGCAATTAGCACTACCCTACCTAGAGTCTTTTGATTTGCATACCAAGTCAGACAGAATTCATATCAGTGCGCAGCAAGTGTGACACACAGTATGCACAAGCAAAAAAAAAAAAAACAACACACACACACACACAGGGAGTGTGTAAAGTGAACACAAAGCAGTTGTGAGTGCATCGCTGGCTCCTCAGCGAGGTTATAATTCAGCGTGATGGACTGTCTGTGTCTGCAGTGTATCACCGTGGGGCAGCGCACACACACCTGTGGTCTCAGCACACTGACAACATGAGACAAACACCTGTCTGCTCCACACTGACAAAAGAAAATAAACTGTGCATTTCTGGATTGTTCTTAGCAGCATTACTTCTTTCTTAGATGGTATACAGAGGAGATAGAAACTTAAAGTGAGCTGGTGAAAAAAGACCCTTTTCTGAAGTCAAAGTAGCAATGCTGCAACACAAAAACACTGCACAACAAGTACATGTCCTACATGCAGACACATGCATGCAAGTACTTAAGTATTAGCAAAATGCGCTTAAAATATCAAACGATTACACCACTCACAGTGCAGTGTTTTATCATTACATACCACTACTAATGCATTTATGTGTACACAAGGTAGAATTTTGTTTGGTTGTTGTGCAGCAAGTCTTAAGGCAAGATGCCCATAATCATTTCCATAATGATGTCATTCAATGTCCTGTTAACAGGAACAAAAACAAACAAGAATATCCACATGTAGTATAATGTTAGGATACTGAAAAGTGGCTGTAAACATCAACAGTTTTGCATTTTTGCTGGAAAAATTACTTTTAATGATTCATCAGTTTTCAAAATAGCAGTAGATACAATGACTGAACTCAAGTAATTATTTCAGATCCACTAATTTTATTTATTTGAAATGTTGTTGGGTAGTTTAATCTATAGTCACATTTAATAATAGGTTTTTGTTGACATTATTGTTGTTGTCACAAAGGTGCCATTCTGCATCCACTGGAATGCATGAGTTTGGGAATAATTCCTAATATTTAATCCACCCCATTAATACATTTAAAATAACTCAGTCTGTTACATCAGCATCACCCACTGCAACATGACGAGTAAACAGAAAAGCAGAATTATCACCTTGTCACCACAATGCATACAGAAACTCAAATGGTATATTCTGCTTAAAAAAAGTGTAAAGCTGTAAAAAAATGCAACAATTAATGGCTCAGTGGTCAACTACTACATTAATTGAGGGCTATTTTGACAATTGAATTAATCAGTTATAGTACTTTTCTCTTCGAAGAAAAAAAGTCTAAATTCTGATTGCATGTGAACATTTTCTGTTTCTTTTCTTCTCTCTGACAGTAGACTGAATATATTGAGGTTGTGGACAAAACAAGACGTGTGTCATCTTCGGCTTTGAGAAACATTCAATGACAGTTTTTGTCAATTCCCAATGTTTTATAGCTCAAATAACTAATGGATTATTTAAGAAAATATGCAAAAGATTTATCTACAATGTACGTCGGCGTTAGTTGCAGCTTTACTGGACTGAATTCGATTGCGCAGGAGTTCCAATAAAGTGCTTGGTGAGTCACTAAAGACATCCCATGACTGCATAACAAGAACAGCGATATTTTAAAAAGTCAAGTAAAGGGATACTAGCTTTTTGAGTCTAACAGTGACATTTGCTGATCCCTTCAAAAGTCTGGCGTCTCAATTTCATGTGGTGAAAATGTTTCCCAAATAAGACTCAAAACACAGGCAGGGAAACAGGAACACAACTGTTTTAGACTGGGCTTTACAACATAAGTTCAATATTTAATGGCGAAAACTTTTGTCTCACTCGTTTGCTTGTTTTTCTTTTCATCTCAAGAGCTTGTTCACAGTTTACAGTGTAGGGGTCGACTGATTATAGTAATCAGGGAGAGCAATAATAAATTTGAAGTAAAAATTAAAATCAACATTAAGAACAATACAAAGCTCCATTACCAAACCTCACTGAAACGCCTTTCTTCATTTATGCTTCACGTGTTTATTTAAATGAGACTTTTCAACATTTATTTTTCAAAGTTGATAAGCTGTTACTCGTGACATGTAACCTTCTTTACTCAGGACCACAGACAGACACGAGCTTAAGCTAATTTGATCAGAAATCAGTTGTAAAAAAAATGATACCAATAACTGGAAAAAATGCTAAACATTAAATCCACCCACTTCTTCTACAATGTAATCTAATGGAAAATTACACTGCTGGTGAAGCAACAAGTGACCGGATTTAATTCAGGCCTGGATTGAGTTAAATAATAGATCTTTCAACATCTCAAAAGAAAGTAGAGTCATTTGATTCATAGTCTTGTCTGATTTCTGGAGCAGACTCTCCTCCTCTGACCTGTTCTGTCTCAACTTGTTACAGCTAACATATCTGACAGCCCGGTCCTTAACGTTCTCCATTCAGCCTCAGTGGGATCAACATTATCAGTAGGGTCAGCATCAATTCTGATTTCTTATTTGTTTATGAATTGCTGATGATTAAAAATAAATCAAAAAACAGCTGAGACCTGTGATATGTATATATTTGTGCCTTTTCTTATTACTTTCTGTCACCAAAAGTATTTTCTAAGAAAGCAAAATCACAGTGTTTCTAACTGCAATCCGAAGAGTCGAGGCAGAAAATCTGGGTTTAGTTTTAATTAAGGACAGTAAAAATCACAAATCTTCTACACATCCTAAATATAAAATAGCGAGAGATTTTCCTTATTTCCTTATACTAATAGTCAAGAGGTTTGGGCATTTCTTTCTTTTTTCTTTTTTTAATCTCCCACAACTAAGTAGAGGTGTGGGGATCAGAAACCCTGGACGCTCTCAGCCTGTTTATATTGTTCTCTTGTTAAACATCCAGCATGCCTTCAGCTCAGTACATTGTATACACCAATAGTCCAGCAGCACAGAAACACTATATTTGATGGAGGCCATGAACGGTTTTATGGAAAACAGCTGTATTGAATCTGTTCCAGCGCTTTTTTTCCCACCTCATGAATGAAATTTCCCATGCTGCACTGCTCCGGGCTCT
Source organism: Stegastes partitus (assembly GCF_000690725.1). Lineage (NCBI taxonomy): Eukaryota > Metazoa > Chordata > Actinopteri > Pomacentridae > Stegastes > Stegastes partitus. Next base: position 440,348 of record NW_007577873.1, on the reverse strand, counting down.
GGCACATCTAGGAGGCAGAGCGCTCTCTTTCTCTCTTTGTCTCTCTCTTTAATGCCTTCATACACCTTATAGCCGTTCGTCAATTACTGACACACATTTTGGCAACAAACACACCATTAATTGAAACATTTAATTAGCATTAAAACCAGCAGTAATTAACATCTTTTCTCCAGCGCTCTCTGAGCTGGGCTCAAATTCTATTAAGGCTTTAAGCAGCTCACCATTTCCCTGCTCTGCACTGACTTTTTGCAGCATCCACAGATGTGTGTGGGTGTGTGTTTATGTGTGTGTGCACTCAGGGCCCCAGGTAAGGAGCCTCCGTGAGGAGTCGAGCACCAAGGCCAGGCCTGCTGGGTGCCCAGGGGAGAAGAAGAAGAAAGACGGTTGAGGAGGGAGGCGAAGACGAAGAGAAAAAAAAATGAGGGAGGAGGTCAAGAGGGAAGGGGAGGGGAGCGCTTGAAAGGGGGACGAAGGGAGAAATAAGGTGGGAGGCAAAGGGAAGACGTGAATGAGGGAGAGAGGAGAGAGGGAGCGACAGAAGGATTAAAGGAGGAGGGCTGTGATTGAGTGAAGAAGAAGAAGAGGTGGTGGTGGTGGTGGTGGGGGGGCGTGTGAAAAGACAGCGAGAGAGAAAAGTGTGGTGATGCAGAGCAACTAAAAATACACACTGAGGATTAACCAATGTGTGTGTGGCAGTGTGTTTTACATACAGTACGTATTTGCTCATCCTTCTGTGTGTGTGTGTGTGTGTGTGTGTGTGTGTGTGTGTGTGTGTGTGTGTGAGGCCTACTTGGAGCCAAAGCAGGGGCCTGGATTAGTTGCGTTTGCCAGGGCTGGGGGGCAGGATTAGCAGGCCGGGCTGCTGTCTGACGCCGCTCTGCCACCACTAATGGCATTATTAATAGGCAGCTAAAAAATTCATTAAAAAATCCATTAAAAATAAATGTGTTTTACATAAGACTTTGCCCCAGGTAGAAGGGATAGGGGAGGCAGGGGGTGAGATGGGTGCAGGAGGGAGAGAAAAAAGGGGAGAGACGAAATGGGCGACTGTTAGCTTTGAGGTCAGCTGAACATCACAGTTCAGATAGTGGAGAGAAAAGCAGCGAGGAGTAAATACACAAACACTCGTCTGACTGGAAATGATGTTGGATTTGTGATAATGAGGCTAAATCAACAATACTGACATTTCCTTCGCTCGGAGAAACGTCTGCAGAGCTGACGTCAAACGTGCAAGCCTCAAAGTACACGTTAAATACAGGTCTGCAGCAGCGTGCTGTCAGTCCTGTCAAACACTGAGCCTATGTGAGCAAATACGGTGTCTTTAATCAACTGAAAATGCGAGTGAAGTTAAGCTGAAAGTCAAGCTTGTTTTTGCATTTGTGTACATGTGCACATACAGAATTCTTTGACCAGTTTTAAAAGACTAAAATCTAAAATATTTAGGCTGCTGTGATCACAATGTCCCTGATTAGATTTTGATCCGAATTAAATTGTTGAGTCTCTCTGCTGTCTGTCTTTTGAAGGCAAAAGGGCAAACGAATCCAAAAATTATTTTAAAAAAGTGGAGACAGCCAATGAACGCTTAATTTTGTTCTCTTATTATCCCAACCTAAAAATGTCTAACTCATCTGTTACTGATATTATTAGAAAAAGACTAATTCGAGCAAATGTTTCACACTCTGGACCCCAAATTCTGTCGGGTTTAAAAGACATTTTTAAATCACCAAAATTGCACCATTCATCAGTGTAAAAAACAAAGAACTGTCAGATTTTTCAACTTTCTGGCCTAACCTGAGCACTGCTGGGAAAATCGAAGCTTAAAACTGTGATAAAAACAAATTTATTCTGTATGTCCTGTAAAATACAAACAATTGGTAACTCATGTGGGTACTCTAGTTTTCTTTTTCAAGTTTTGTAAAATAAGTAACTAATAAAATTCACTTTAATTTCTTCTTTTTTTAAAATTATTTACAGCATTACAGCTATGTCATACTACAGAGAAGATATTTTGAAGTTCTCTCTACTTTACCATGGTTATGCTGCTTCCTTAGAGGTGCAGAATTTTATATTGAAGTTTTAAAAAATGAGCCCACAGTAAGTAAAAATGAGCCCAGGAGTAAAAGTTGCCAAGAAACTCCTTGAAGTTTAGAAGGTTAAAAAGGCTTTTGATTGTATCACAGTCTTCTTCAGCAGATGGAGTATCCCCAGTTGTCATTTTTCTGTGCATTTTCAGGATTTCTTGTCCATGTTGACTTAAAAGTGATGAGAAAAATTAAAGTTTCAGCATCGACATTCTCACAACGACTGAGTAAAACAGATACTGAATAGAATAAACCTGGTGGTCTCAGATTGTACATTAGAAAAAGAAAAAAAAATACAGTTTGTCTACAGTGTGTATTTAATTCCTATTTGACCACAACTATAAATATTTTTCCATATCATAACACAGGTATGTGTCAGCACATGCTCAACATGAGGTCACACTGAGTTATTATTGATTGAACTGACACAGGAATATTATTTTTAACAGGAATGTTTAAATAGCAAACAAACGTGGCTGAAATCAATTTAGCACAAAATAAAAAAAACACTACTGAGCTCCCATTCTCGCCCCAATATATTATCTGTATCAAAGTTTTTAAACTGATTAGCCTTTTTAAATTAATGAAACGGTCGGGGATTATTAACTGTGAGAGAGAGGGAACGACGATGAGGAGGAGGAGGTTAAAGGTGAGGAGGTTCTGCTTTGTGTGTGCCCTGGGGACATTTAACCAAATCAGATTAGTAACAATAGATGCATCTATTCATGCACACGCACACACACATGCACACACGCAGCATAAAAGAGTAGGCGTGGGGGCCTCACAAAGTGCCCAGGGGCCCCCTTTGCTGTAGCCTGGGGGAGTCATATGTAGGAAGAGTCGGGGGGGGAGTCACGTAATTGTTCGCATACTAACTCACTGACATCTCTTAACACACACACAAATAAACACACACAAACACACACAGACGTATGCATCCTGTGCAATAATGGAATTTGAATGAACAGGCAATAAGATGCAGCTTTCACAGCAATCACCCAGATTCATTTCCATCAGGTCGCCGTGCCCCTCGGCCTGCAGCACACCACGCTGACGCAGGACGACACCCAGCACACGCCGCCGCCGCTGCCGCCGCCGCCGCTCCATCACACCATCGTCAACACACAGCAGCTGCTTACAACATATCATTGTGTCGTGCGTTGTTCAGACAGCAGAAAAACTCACAACTAGTCAGCAAAACATCACAGCGGTCAGTTACATGGACAAAAATGGCAAAAATCTAAGATATGAAGCTCCTGAGAGAAAGCAGATGATGCAGATGAATTTGATTATATTCTATAAACCTTCCCCCTTCCAGCTGTGCACCTTTTAGTAATGCATGAATATGTAACGGTTGCTCTGGCGTTGTTGTGATAGTCTGTACCAACACACAGTCTCAAAAGTATATTCACTTCAGGGTTACCAGGCATAGTTGAAAAAGAAGACAATTGATGCCTCAAAAATTCTGACAGTGTCAAAAGTGGTAGTTACAAAACAGTAACTTTTCAATACATACATAAATTACTGTGCAAAAGATGTATGGATTCTAAGGGAACTAGGCATGCTTTTCATGCTAGCTCTTATTCTTTTCTTAAAATTACTCAGAAAAAAAGGGTCAGGAAATCAAAAAAAATCAAATCGATATTTGCTGTGACAACCCTTTGCCTATAAAACAGCACCAGTTCTCCTGGGTGCACACAGTTTTCAAGGTATTTGGCAGGCAGGCTGCGACAAACATCCTGACATCCTGGAGAACCTGCCACAGGGTGTTTGGGGTCACCGTCACACTACAGAATGAATTCTGGACCAATCAGATGAATCCCTGATGGTGCTACATGATGGACAAGAGTCTAAACATGGAGTGTGTGAAACTTTTACACAGTACTACAGATCTCTATATATGTGTGTGTGTGTGTGTGTGTGTGTGTGTGTGTGTCTGTGTGTGTGTGTGTGTGTGTGTGATTTATCATAACATGAAAACACTACACAATGAGAGACACACAGCACCAACCAGCTCACAGTGAACTATAAAGAAACTCCCAGAAATCAATGCTATTGAAATCTGACTGTTACATTGCATTTTAGTTAAAGAAAGATGTAATCCAGGATATGGAGACTAGATTTGTTATGCTGAGTCTGTTGTCCTGTACTTGTGCCTATATGCGCAAACAGTTTATTTTCTGTAAAGTTGAATGAAAAGGTTTCCTCACAGAAACTTTGTACCTTTGTCAGACGACAAAAGTAGACCGTGTCACTAATTATTAGGAGCTTCCAGTGGTAAGGTTTCACCACATACAGCATGAACAACCTAAAAACATATAATTGCTGATGAAAATACTCGATGATTTCAGTGTATCAGCCAATGAAGGCTTTAAAATCAACTCTGGCAGGCACATAACGCCTGTCAGGTTCAAGGATTGTAGGTGTGTTTGAATATTTATAGGTGAGGGACATAAGAAAGAGAGGCAGGTTTTACATGAAAGGTTGAAGTAGTTTCGATAATTGTACCAGTAGTTTCTATTTTATACACAGTGGTGCTTTTTATTGGTTTTATATCCCTTCACATTGCTTCATTGCTCTCTTTTAATGTGGGCTCTTCTCATACACTCTCAAATTACTGGTTTATGCTGCAGCTGCTGTTTTTACTAACCTTGGAAAATCCCATTTAACTCACCGTTTAGCTTCAACCTGGAATAACCAGCAGAACAATCTAAAGCTGGACTCAGTTTTACCCTCAGGGTAATTCAGGTTTCTAATCTCATCTAATTTTATTTCCAACTGTTTTTGTTTTCGTTGATTCAATTGTATCTAAATATCAAATGCTCCAATTAATCTATAATATTTTGATTTTTTAACTTTTCCTTTTAATATCTTAGTTGTTACTGTCATTTAAGTCACTTACACAACTGCTACCTGCATCTAGACCTCTGAATTACACCCCAGCTCCCATTTATGAAGGTTTTCAAAGAGGTCAGGTGTTGCTCTCATTAATGACTGCTTGACCAGTTGGAGAAAGTCGATCAGAGGTGAATTAAGAATGGGTATGACCAGAGTCAGAAATGCTGTAAAAGGAAAACAAGCAACAACAATCACAGATGAGATGCTGTTTAAAAAATATTGCGGTTCAACATCGTCATCAAGCGAAAATGTCTTTGACAGAGCAAATCCGCAATACTGACTCAAAATATCAGGCTGAATAATGACAGGAAAACTAAATTGCAGTTCAGTCTGACTATGAGGGTAGCCAGAATCTGAACTCAAATATCTCAGCAATGTCAGTTCAGAAGTTTCTGGAGCAGGATTTCTACTGATCCACAATACTACATTTCAAAGATTTTGTGCTACTTGGGGCTAGAATTGAACTTGGCCTCCTCCTTCTGCATCATCACTCTCTATCAAATGCTTGGTCGGGTAGATATCATGAGGTGATTAAGAATATGTCAGCAGAGGGAATCTGAATCAGAGCCGGAAAAAAGTAAAACGCAACTTACCAAATTTGGGCGAGGAAAGGCAGAAAGTAAAAGGCAGGAAAGAGCACCTCCCGCTGTGCAGAGAAAAAGACAGCAAAAAGTCAGCAACATTCACACTCAAAGCAAACATCAAACATCATCAAACACACAGAATGAGACACTTTGATCTCCCTGGCTCCACAGGAAGCCAGCATCTTTAGAAAATCCTCCAAATGTAAATTAATTTACTACAGAAAGAGATCCTGAGGCGCTGGTGTGCAACCGAACATCAGACATCAGAGGGTTAAACCCAAACTCTGCAGCTCAGCCCACAGAGACAGTTGAGCCCTGGTGAGTAGATTTTAACCCTGAGCCATGCACGCAGGTCCCCACCAACAGGCAAACCAACACGCACAACTGAGCTCTACATTCCTCCTGAGTGGATTGCCAAACACAGTGGGAATCTGTTCGCATCTCGGCTCATCAGCACTGACATCACGAAGCTGATCGCGTTTTAAGGCTTTTTTTTAAGTGCTGAGAATTCAGAATGTGTAAGCAAACAGAAGGTTTTTTTTTTCCCCTGCAGGCAGCAGAGGGTAACACTTCAGCTACTGAGATTGAGATTCGTCTGCATCGCGTGATCTTGTATTTCGAGTGCATGTTAATGGGTGTGCTTGTCAGTGTGCAGGTAGCAGCTGGAAGGGACATCAGCCCAACATAAAGCATGAAACCAAGAAGCAGCGGTGCCAGTAGCACACTCTGGGTGGCTAAAGCCAACAGGAAAAGTGCTTTAGTGTGAACATTATGGCTTTATGTGGTGTTTATCGTCAGGATTTTTAGCCTGTTTCATAAAGACACCCAAGTAAAGCACATCCTATTGTTGGTCCCATGTCAGGATTTCCTTTGTACATCCTCAGATAAACACTACAGTCCTTCACATGTTACTAACTTCATTTAGTTCCTGACTGTGTGTTTCTCTCATTTTGCCATACACACTTTATTTTATCTGATAAATCTGTAATTTACAGGTGATACTTACCTTGGATATCTTACTGAGAGCTCTAACAGCGCCACGTAAGCTCCGCCCACAGGAAGTGGAAGAGACCAACAGCCAGATGCAGAAGGGAGAAAATGTTGGAAATCACCAAAAATAAATTCTTTCTTTGTCGTCTTTGCAATTAATTAAGGAATTAATCAATTAATTATTGTTTAAAGCCAATTGTTATTTATAAATGCTGTTCTCTTGATGACCTTGTTTTTGTTCTGGTTTGTTAGACAATGAATGATTCTTGTGTCTCTATATATATAAATCTCCCCTTTGTTCATCATTTGTTCCTGTAGCCCTATTTAAAAACACAAAAATAAATGAATAGCACCATCCATCCATCCCTTATCTTTACCCTGCTTAATCCTCACTATGGTGGTGGGGGGGCTGGAGTCTATCCCAGCTGACTTAGGGCGAAGGCAGGGAATAAATAGCACCGACTTATCAAAAGAATTTAACTTAAGATCACAATTAGCATTCTGACACACACACCAAAGGATGTAGAAATTGTTTGTCGCCTGCCAGCGAACAACAAAAGTTTAGATACTCCGATCTGTGTATCTCTTACTCCTCAACATTATCTGTGTCAAGTATTGATTATATTGCCTTGAAGACGTGCATACTGATAGCTGCGGACACCACAGACACGCAGTTGTATTAGGGCATGATGATACAGCTGAAAATGTGAGTATCAAAACTTTTGTTTCACGACAAGCGGTGCAGATCCAGGGCCTTGAAAATCACCAAGTAGCCCAGTCACCCCAGAAACAGGCTGCTGTCCCTTCAGGTAGAAGCTTCGGCTGCCTGAAGGCCACCACAGTAAGGATGCGGAGGAGCTTCTTTCCAGAGGTCATGAGCATTCTTAACAATAACTAAAAAGGACTTTACTGGACACATATCCACATTACACATGCCATACACTCACACTACATATTGCACACGACACACATATTCATACATGCCTTTGCACGTGCACACTTTGTCCATTTTACACTACTATATGTGTACACTTTACACTCACATGTTTATACAAAACAACAACAACACCACAAGAGTCATTTTATATTCTAATCTTATTCTGTAGCCATTTTATATTTTTAAAAAATGTAAATCTCTACACCCAGGTTGTAAATACTGCTTCACATTTTCTATATACTGTCCATACCTACGCAGGCTCTTTGTTTTGAGTGAACTTTGTCTCTTTTGCACTGTCAGCTTGTTTTGTGTACAAGTCGGATCAGGTGCAGTGTATCATGTGCGACTGTGTATGTAACAAATACATTTGATTTGATTTGAAAAATGTATCACAATCAAATTTGTCATTTTAGTTGATGTTGAAGACCAGCAGAAAAACAGGTTTACTTTGAATCTAATCACTTTAGCATACAACGCTGTCCAGCGATCATACTGCTGAAAGTCTATAGTCACTTGAACATGACGGTCATAATTAGAATGAGCATGTAACATTTTTTGTGTGTGAGAAAAGCCAGTCAGAAAAACAAGAAAAGCTGCCCCTTGTTGGCCTCACCTGAGGATGATCACCAGCTACACAGTTCGGGTCACAGCATATGCGCTTTTTTGAGAGCTACTGCTTGTACAAATCAGCAGCATCATGATTTAAAAACAGGTGAAAAGGGTTACAGACAACAACATCACTCCGCATCACATCACCTCCAGCCAGACTTCAACTGAGGAATGCTCAGTTTTCTGTCTAAACATCTGTCCTTCAGGTTACGGTCAGGCATGAGCTTATCCTCTGCTGACTGACATGCTTGTCTTTGCCCTGTCAGTGTAGAATAGCTGCTAAATGTGAGAGCAGGACTCTGTTTCTCTCTCCTATACCTCTCCTTCACACCGAGAGACACGTCGCGGCCCCTCTGCCCCTCCAACCTGCCTTGAGGTCCTATAATCTTTTTACAATGTGTTGAAACAGAGCAATAAATCTGTTAGCTTACAATCTAATTTCCCTGGCCTTTTCCAGAAATCCTCATAAACTTTTGGCGCCCCCATTAACGGCCCTATTGAATCAGAGCGCTTAATCTGCTTCCAGGTGAGGGGTCAGAAAATGAATGCTTTGAGATCCATCACGCTGACGGGAGCAGAGAAAACTGGGCGAGGGAGAGCGCTGGGGAAAAGGGCAGCGTCTCTTCCTCATAGGTCAATAGCAGCCAAGAGAGTCAGTCATTCACTTTTTCCCTCAGTGCCGCTCTCATTTTCCATTTAATATGGACATCCAATTAATGTGAGCACGTCTGGGGCGGCCCGGATCCCCATGAATTATGGCCCATCATCCCCCCAGTTATGGCTCGGCAAGAGAGAGGAAGGAAAGGAAAGGAAAGGAAAGGAAAGGAAAGGAAAGGAAAGGAAAGGAAAGGAAAGGAAAGGAAAGGAAAGAAGGAGAGGAATGACGAGGGAACATAGAGAGGTGAGGTGAGGAAAGGAAATGAGAAGACAAGAGAAAGACAAACAAGGTGATAAGAGAAGAAAGAAAGAAAAGTGAAGTCAAACAAGGAGGAGAGGAGAGGAGACAATAAGAGGAAATATAGATTAGAAGCAGACACATTAAGGATGCGCTAGGAGAGGAAAAGAAAGTAAAGTTGAGAAGGAAGTAAAGAAATAAGAAAATGAAAGCAGGGAAAGATTTAATGAATGAGGGGAGGAAAAGAGGAACAAGAAGTGAAAAAATGGAACAAAATGACAGGATGAGAGAAAAGGAAAGTAAACGAGGAGAGGAGAGGAGAGGAGAGGAGAGGAGAGGAAAGGAGAGGAGAGGAGAGCCTTACAGGAATTAGAGATAATTGATTGGTTGTTGGGGCAGCAGTGGCTGCCTCTGATTGGCTGCTAGGAGGAAGAACCAGATTAGTTTCCAAAGTGGTGCAACAGACACCTGAGCTGTGTGTGTGTGTGTGTGTGTGTGTGTGTGTGTGTGTGTGTGTGTGTGTGTGTGTCCAAACAGCATTACACCAGGGCCTGTGATATTAAACCTGGACAGCAGCACCTTATTGTCGCAGCAACAGGGATTTGTCATTGTACCTCATTATCCAATTAACACCATATGGGCCCGCGGCCAAACATACACACACACACTCACGCATGCACACACACACACACACACACACACACACTGGACCTTCCTCTGAGTGTCTGTGTGTGTTAATATGGTTTGAACAAAGTTAAAATAGGAAATGTTGGAGGAAACTTTTAGCCCTGCTGCCAGTCGCTAATACATTCTCAACTCTCTCTTCTTTAAATTCATGACACTGGCAGCAGAGTCCTGGTCATTAGAAACACTGTTAATTATTTTAAAGCTGCTTTGGTGTTATCAGGTGGGGTACACAGACTCTTAAAGACAAACAGAACAGAACTGGTGAATGAGTGTGCAGATTCTGCTTGTCACTTTACATCTCAAAGAGTCGGAAAGTCATTGATGTATCTTGTAAGTGAGGTAGCTGTGGATGACATGAAAGGGCAGTTTTTATAGGGGTGTCCAGGCTGAGACAATCATTCACAATGAGGTGTCAAATTGTTCAATAATTTCTGTTTTGTTTCAATCAAATTGTGCCTTTTTTAATCACTCACTCTTGTCATTTGTTTACAGCATAAATGAAAGGCTGCATGTAGAAATACATGAGAGCTCATATACAGTATAATAAGCTTTTTAACATAATCCTCAATTTATTAAACTCTGGAACAGTTGAGAAAGCTATGTTTGTTTTTTAAAGCTCATAAGATGATCAAATGTAGATTACATGAGATAAGTTCTGCTCAGGACAACCATGTAGCTGAGACGTCACACTGTGAGCATCCAAACTTTAGCTTCTTTCTTTTGGCTGCAGCTTCTGGTTCAGTCTTCGTTGTTCAACACTTTGCATCACTTGTTTCAAGCTTTTCAAAGTAGGTTTCTACCCCACAATCTCTCAAAGTCTAAGAGCCTCACTAAATGCACAACTACACCTAAATCATAAACACCTCAAGTAATCAAAACATGTACGCAAAATCAGATTTCTTTTGGTACATATAAAAGCAGATGCATCTTTATACTGTTTGTACACTTTTCAATTAAAAAAAATTATAGAAAATGTTGCTACAAAATCATTGTAAACATTTTCTGGTTGATTGGAAATTCCTCTATGTTGCTGAAAAGGTAGATGGTTGTAATGTGAAGAGAAATGGTCCAGCCCAAATCTTCTGCCAGAAAACCTTCTTGGATGTAACTCCAGTTCTAGTAGTACTTGTGTAACCCTCTTACATGCTTCACTATTGATCATGTGTGGTGACCAGACTTTAATCAGTGGTGGCTCACCTGCTCAGGTGATACAGCAGGTCATCCACTAACTCCTGTCAACATGTCCTTCCCTGGGCAAGACACTGAACCCCAGGTTGCTTCAGGTGGACAAAACAGTGTCTTGTATGGCAGCGAAGTGCGTATTAAAAAGGGTGAATGAAAGGCAAAAAATGGAATCTACTATATAATGTATAGTGTAGTTGTGTATTACTATCTTTGGTCCATCAAACCTAAAATCCACTCCGCTCAAATACACACAACAGCATACGTGCTGCACACTGTGTGTCTATTCTGAGAAGTTTACAGTCATTTGGGTAAATAAAGTAAGCAAAACAATATATAGCAATTTTCAGATGTGAAATGTCCAAAATCAACACCCCCACATGCATGCATGCACCTCTGCAATGTTGTGACAATGCAGTTAATATCTGTGAGCAAATGCACTCAACTGTCTGTCATGCTGGTGACAACAGTAGGTAATAAATCCAGTGAATCAGTGGTTGTGAAGTGACAGAGGTTAATATGGGGATTGAGTCAGAAGGCTCCTAGAGGGATTTGTGAATGTTACAGATGTTGTCTCAACAAAGCTACACCTATATTCTTAGACTTTGCAATAATACTTTAAAATCCTGGAAACATACAGTTGTGATTAGATTTAGAACACCTAGTGCAAAGTGTTTTCATTTGCCTGTTTTTCAGACCCTATCCAGTGTGTACACATTTGTTTTTTGTGGAGTTAGTTATGAATGCATGAAGAGTCAGCCTCTCTGGAACAGTCTGCCTGAGGATCTGAGGAACTCCACCTCTGTGGACATTTTAAAAGAAACCTTAAAACATATCTTTTAAGCCTGACCTTTAATTAAGGTCCCTTGTCATTTGTTGTCTTAACTTTAAGTTTTAGCGATTGCTTCCAATTCTGAATTTCCTTGTGCACAATTATTTTAACAGAGTCATATTTACTTTAATATGCTATTCTTTAATTGTTGAAATTATCAAATTTTGCACAATTCTTTCTTTTTGTGTGTGTTCGTGAGACATTTGGGGCTGTATGTCTGTATGAAAGGTGTTACACAGACAAAGTGTTTGAGTTGAGTTGAATGCACTTCATAAATGTGCTGCAGTATTTAACATTCTCCATATGTTCCATTCTTGAAATATGCCAAGACATTACATCTCGCAGCACATCGAAGCTTCAAGAACAATACTATGACATGGAGTCAGTTTATTTAGCCATGTTTTGGATCTGTTGGTAGGGTGACAGCTGAGAAACAGCTTTAACAAGTTATTACAGATGTTTTCCCTGCTGTAAAAATGTGTCACTGTCAGAATTCATTAGAACTGACAGGCTTCTAATTCAAACTGCTGTGCGTCACACAGACTAGAGTAGATCTTTATTAGCAGTCACCCTACACCCTCAAACATTTTGTTATTACATAAAGCACACACATAAATACTATATGTAACAATGAAAATTAAAAACATAAACATGCTGCTAAGTGTGAATTATTCCACTCTGTGTTTGGTAGAGCAGCTAGAACATGAAAAACTGATGTAACGGTAAAAGAATATTGCTACTTCTTGTGTAAAAAGCCAGCGGCTGATGGAACAAAGACCTGAAGTATCTGTTGGTTTTAGCCCTTCTAGACATGCTGATCCTGCGTCCTAATGGAACCAACTTAAAATTCCTTGTGCGGAGGATGCTGTGGGTTCTCTCAGAGCACCTCTGACTTCACTGTAGCTCTGAAAAGATGGACAAGCTCATTCAGATTACTGCCAGTGATCTTCTGACACAACTTAACTACTCTCCGCAATCTGTATCTTGCCAAGGCTACTGACCCAGCAGATGAATGGAAAGGTTAATACAGACTTGAATAAAAGTGGAGTGAAATATTTTTAACATTGAAAACTTCTCATTGTCCTGAGAAGAAAAAAAAATCACAGATTGGCTTTTTTGCATGTCAGATTGGTTTTGGCATTAAAAGCCCTTTTCCGGATATAATGTTGCTGCTTCTGGAAAAGTGACAACAATCTGTCACTCAGACACACTCTACAATAATGTTCCTCACAGCGTCATTTAGATATGCTCACAACAGAGAGAACCATCATACAGGCAAGACTGGACATCTGATGATGTATTATAAACTAAATGTAAACCAATAGCAGCTTATCAAACTGTTCAAATAACAGTCTAGTTTAGAAATGATGTGATGATGATCTAACTGCTGCTTTACCAACAGTAAAATAAAAATATCCCAACTGTTGTGTGACAGCTCACCTGTCTGAGGTGAAGGATCCTGCCCTATCCTGTCTCCATGTTTGGGATAATTTAGAAATATAAGTAATAATGAAGTTACTGCTGTTGTTACAAGTGTGTAAATTAAGCAAGTCCTCTCCTTGGGGACGATCATATGTATAGCTGCTGTTTGATGCCTCTAAAAAGCTGAAGCAACAAGCTAAACCTCAGGTCCTGTTAAGATTTTTTCAATCCTGAAATGCATTTAATCAGAATACCGTCGCAACTGTTGCTGCAAAGTGAGTAGGATGCTCATTCAGACCTAAACACACATTCAGTTATCATCAGAATACCTGATGGCGACTATAATTCTACACAAACAAGTGAATTATAAACTTAAATCAATGAAACTATTTTGGTTGAAATTTAGTTAGCGAAAAGAACAATATGTTAGCTATGATGGAGGAAAAGTGTTGAGGTTATGCTCGCTGAAGAAAAAAGGAATTACTTACAGTGTAACCTCAACCTACACTTCTACAGCAACTGTGTTAAAGCTGTAATGGTAACCAGCGAACAGAGTAAAAATACAGGCCGTCCTCACAGCAGCTTGGCACGCAGGGCTCAAAGCGGATGGATTGAAACCTTAAGTGGAGAAAAGAGAATGCATGAAAAGAAAACAAACTAATAAAGAGCATATCAAAATATGGGTCATCCCTGTATTTCCCTAGATTTGGAAACGTTTCAAACTAAATGAAAAAAATGTGCATTTCATTAAATGCTAATATCTGAGAGGAGCTCCAGACTCTCTCTCTCATTGTGTCTCTGCTCACACAGAGATCTCTCCCTGATTTTGGAGCAAAATACAGGAGTTATTGCAAAGATACAGGAAGTATTCCAGTGCAGAGCCCCCTAAATCCTGATGTCAGATGTTTTATTATTAAAACTCAGTCCACTCTTTGCAGTTCTCAGAGGCTCAAAGACTGAGAGGAAGAGAGAGACGGGACAGGCTGGAGTCCTTCATAATGCCAGATACAACAGACTCATCTTAACTGATCATACAGTAACACCAATGGAAATGAACACTCAATAGACTCCTATGAAAAGACAATCACAGACAAAAATTTCACATCAATGAAATACCTTTTGCCTCTTCACGTATATTACATTTTAAAACTTTCTGGCCTTTTTGCTCTTATTTGATGGAGCACGGCAAAGAGGCAGACAGGAAATGTGAAAAGAGAGAGGACTAGGTTCCCTGACTTTTTGGGACATTGCCGCAACATTTGACCACAAGACTGCAAAACGTCAACCTGTAAAAACTCCAGCAGGCTGGATTGTATTATCTTAGATGGAGCAAGCAGTAGCAACAGTACCAGTGAGCACAGTATTATGTTATATTCTCCACTGTCATAGATATTCAAGCGTTTCACTGCAAGTGAGGAGAATTTTAAACATTTCTTGCTGTCAATATAGCCTACAAAAATATCCACAAACATCACTGAATCACTATTGCTATGAGGTACAATGAAGTTTAGAGTCTGTGCCTTCAAACAGCAAAAACTGTACTTTACTTAATTTTTCTTAGTAACTTACAACTACTTAGTAGGGGTTCTAAGTAGTCTTTTTGTGCTGCAGGTCACTGCTCCAAGTGCTCCTGCAACATTTTGAATGCTCTCTGGAAGCTCTGCTCTGTAAGTGCATCCTCTACTGTGTCAAAACGGCGACCCTTCGACTTTAATTTTATTTTGGACAGAGAAAGAAGTCACTGGAAGCCGTCTAACAAGTGGGATGAGTGGGGAGGGAAGATTGTGTTGGTGCAGCCAACAAACTGCTTCAACACAACGTGAGTGGAGACGTGTAGACGTGAGTTGGCACATGCCGGAGTTCAGGTTGTTTGTGCCAAATGTTCTTCCTCAGATGCCTCCGAATGTTACAGGAGAACTCAGTGTTGACACTGGGTAAACAAATCCACAGTGCACAACCCCACAAATGTTAAACAAAATGGCACTCGTGCCCTGCTGACCTGATGCACCTTCTTTGGTCTTACAGACAGCAGGTTCTCCCACAAACAACAATCTCTTGTGTCAGATGTCAGTCAAGTGTGTTTCATCCCATCCATCAACCCTGACCACCTCCGTATGGACTTTATAGCTCTATAGTGAAGTTACCTGGGACATCTGTTGAAACTGCTAATGCTGTTGTTTCTCTTGGGAGGACCGCCTAATCAAGATTATTGCTCTGTTTTAAACCTGTTTGTGATTGCTTTTTTATGGCTCTGCTGCCATAGTACAATGAAATGCCTATATTTAAAGAAAAAATGAATGATTCTTTATGAGAGTCTAATGCATTACCTATAAATAAATAAAATAAAAAGTCAGCAATGACCTCAAGCTAGTTAGCATCATAAAACGTCAACTTCCTCACAAAGTAATTCATGATACTATCACGATATGTTGCCTATGATAACAGTATTATCATGATATTGTCACAGTGAAAGATACAGTCTCCTTATAAGAGAAGATAAAGCAGATGGCAGCCTGCTATGTTTGCAGAGAGTGGAAGCAAAGCTCTGCACACACACTGCTGTCACATGTTGAAGAAATTTACCCATAATCCTCATGTGAAGCTTGCTGTAGTGGGGTGTTTATTAGTATTGCAGTAAACGATGGGCTTACAGAGAGTGAGTCTGTGAAGGTAAGCCGCCCCTGAACACTTGCAGAGTAAAACATTTTATACAGCTGGTCAGACAGCGGGGAGGGGTACATACAGAAAAGAACAGTGATTGGTTTGCATAGAGTTGCCAACAAAAGGTGATTGAATTAAGAGATCTGATAAACAACAAAAGGTAAGAGAATGAGGGGTCTGGCAGACAGTTACAAATAATAGAGATGATTGAGTTAAGGGATCTGGCAGACAAGAAGCGGTAAGGGGACTATCAATAACAATGGTAATGGAATAATGAATGGCATTAGGAGTAGCAAAGGATGGGCTATTTTCTTCATCACACACGGAGGCAACTCACAGGAAACACAACTTCTATTAAAACATTCCGTGATTGTCACACTGTCATTAGTACAGATACTAATAAAATAGGGAATAGTGTCCTTATTAACAGCAGGGTATTGCAATGTCTTTGTAGTGTTACACTGTGCAACACTAATCGCAAGAGGAAGTGATGATGATGACAACATGACAATAGCAAATCGATGTTTTGTTTCACTCCTGCTTTTTACGCATTTGAAGTTCTGATTGTTAGATTGTTTCAAAAAGGTGATTAGACAAAAAATGGGGGGGAAAAATAGATAAGAAAAATAAATCAGAGCCTCTTACTTCAAAAAAATCAGCGCAGGAGGGTTGCATAACTACTGTGGCCTTGGAGGAAAGTGGATGGGACTACAGTTAAGACCGTGTGTGTGTATGTGTGTGTTGTCAGCGTGTGTCTGCACGGCATCGTAGCTGTGTTTTTAAAGGCCTAATGTTTCCTGACATCCCACAGTTAAAGTATCATAGAGGCAGAATGATCGCCCCTGGCTAGCGGGAAAGAGACTGCCTGGGGCCTTTCGCTCTGGGCAAGAGTGTGTGCATGTGTAAGTCTGAGTGTGTGTGTGTGTGTTTGTGTGTGGTGAAACGGCCTTTCAACATGCAATATTCTCTGTGTCATCAGCTTAAACAGCTAAACAGGGTGTTCAAGGGAGAGAAGAGGAGAAGACAGGAGGAGGGAGGGTAGAAAGAGGAGACAGAGATAGAGGAAGAAAAGCTCTCACGGCCAACGCGCAGCATTACAGCCTGGCTCAGAGCCGGACTCCTCTTTTAATGAAGGAGGAAATGAAGATGAGGGATGAAGGAGGAAGAAGAAAGAGGAGGAAAATCCTTGTGTTAAGTCGACTCTTATTATCTCATTATGCTCCCCTCTCTTTTTCCTTCTCACACTCTGTCTTTCTTTAAGTGTGTGCCTGCAAAGTACGCTGCGATCTCCATTAGCAGCGACGCCGAGAGAGAGAGAGAGAGAGAGAGCTGCGGTGTTAAAACCCGTTTGTTGTCGTTCCTGAAATAATCAAGCGGATTTATAATATTCAGCACTAAATAATTCAAGTGTTTAAGGCTCAGAAGTTTGAGCAAATTGCTGCTTTTTTTTCTGCCTTTCTTCCTTCTTAAAGTGCAGGAGGCAGAGTGTTAACGATGTGCACCGCTGGGCCTGAAACTACTGTAGGCCTGGACTTGAGGTCTGATCTTCTCTTATTAGCACTTCCCCCTTTAGTGTTTTTAAAGGTTGAGATCCTCAGCTCCTATAAATAGGCAATTAACACCAGACCTGAGTCCAACTAGTGTTATTTAAGATATTCTCACAATGAAATTAGTCTCAAAGAATCATGCCTTTTAATATTCTTAATGTCAATGTAGGTAAAAGCTGCCAGTGTGGCTAATAGATACACAAAGCTATACCTTACAGATGTATTATTAGGACAAAGCTCCAATGGTTTTTGGCCTGTAGCTGCCAGCGTGCAGGAAAGAGTGAGAGAGGAAGGGAGGGTCAGGATACAGTAGTGTATAATGGTGTCTAGTGTGAGTCCACACAACAGATGAAGTCATTTCACACTCGTCTGTGAATGAAATGAGAGCCCGGCGATACCATCTCCCCTCGCGCCCGCTCTCTGCCAGCCAAGCTTTTGATCTTCCCGAGTGGCGCTGAAATGATCTTCTGTCCGAGTTTTTTACAGCGAATCAGTGCCGGACAATTCTCTCCCTCTGTCCCCATTTTCTGTCTCGTTCTGAACAGCCGCCAAGCCACGAGTTCAAAGCTGGAGCCCAGATGAGATGAGCACCACTCGCAAGGAATTACATTAGTGCCTGACTGTCCCATGTGCCGGCACGCAATACATCAGAAAGAGAAGAGAATATTTTCATGACTTGAAGATGGCCTTATAGTGTTGTAAAGGGCTGACAGAGTGTTATTGCAAAACCTAAATTCCTGTGGCATTAACCTCACTTCCATGTCGATTGGACTGTGATCGGACAGAACAAAAACAGATCTGTGCAGGTATTCAGGGACACATTTGACCACAAGAGCAGAAATAGAGGCAAATCAAATCAAAGAAAGACAGCACCAAAGATTTGAAGAGTGTATTTTAATTGTCTGGATTTTGTTCTGCTGTTAGCATGATCACCTGTAAGAATCCACTTCTGCACAGAAAGAGTCCAATCAAAACTCCTTGTCTTAAACACCCTGTGCTGACTGTTTGGGTTACCAGTATACAGGGTTTCTGGGTGTGAACTACCTCAAAATTCCAACCTTATGCAGTACCGTGTGGTCATGACAGAGCCAGACTAGTTGTTTCCACTTCTTATGTTGAGCCAAGCAGCAGGCTGTAGCGTCTTATTTACTTACAGACAAGAGGGAGGCATCAATCTTCTCTTATTCTCAGACATAGAGAATAAACATATTTCCCAAAATGTCAAACTATTCTTTAACTGTTTGCATTTTTATATGCAATTGTGGTACCATAATGTCTATTGACTATGATAAAGCAAAGTATTTTGGTAAACACAACAACAGGGCGAGCAGAAAGTCATGGCGAGAGTAAAGTCTTCCCATATGATAAGACAGAATCTGAACAAACCAGAAATTGAACCAAATTATCAAAAAATACTTCATTTGGGGTAAAAAACCAAACACGAGCACAGCAGAGTTGTTGATGCTATTTCGTCCTCAGACCGCAGAGCTGCGTGTAGTCAATCTGTAAACTGTGACGGATATTTACAGTGGACAGCTGTGGGTATAATTTTATGCCTTTTGTTTTTTCTTCTAAATTACAGTTTGGTTAGTCTGGAGGTTTGTTTAAAACCTGCGTGATTGTTTGCCTGTTTCTTGCTCCTGTTAGACTCCTTTTCAGCACATTCAATCACATTCTCAGACATCCAAAACTGGAATAATATGAAAGCTCACTGGGATTTGTCACACATAGAGGTTAGTGAGTAAAGTTTTCAAGAGGGGGAAAAGAAGACAAAATTAAATGTCCTATAAAAAGTACAAAATGATGCTTGTTTATGTCACTATGTCAAAGCAGAGACACCCTCACACTGTCTCTGTGTCACCCACACACACTCTTCCTGTGCTCATGTGGAGAGAAAGCAACATGCAGGGAGGGAGAGTTGAGCCATGAATCATGACTATTATCATTAGGTTAAGCACCAACCAACCCCAAAGGCAGTGAAAGCCTCTGTGGAGAAACGGCACTCTAAATGAGCCTGATTATTATTATTGTCCTCCAAATGAGAGTGATTAGTATTGATGTCTAAATGAGCACTGAGGTTATTATTGCCATGATTATTATTATTATTATTATTGTGGCGGTGTTATGAGGAGCAGGCGGCCTCGCTCATCTTCGCTTCATTCACTTTTAATTCCACAGGCTGCCTCTTTTACCGACAGCAGCTCCACATGGCTGCTGTGACACACACACACACACATTCCCACAAATCTCATAAAAATGTACATGCATGTTTGCACGCAACCATATATGCAGGGAAGTTGCAATCATACATCGGCATGCAATTCAAACTCATACAGACGTGTTTATGTAAATGCAAATACAGACACAGACGACACAAAGACACACACTTTTGTGCATGCACATACACACTAGAATATATGCATTAACCCACACTAACCTGGAGGAAGGCTGCATGCAGCGAAGCACTAGTGTCTAATGGAGCAGATGGTTGCAATTCCCTTCCTTCCCTGAAACAGAATAAATAAATCATCATTACATCTGGACAGATTACGGATCCGTGGAACCAGCTGAAAGGAACATCGCGTATGTTAATTCAGTTAGCATGATCGACGTTAGGGGCCCGTCATTCCCACCGTGTTGTTTTTGGAGCTAATCGTAGCTGCTAATCTGTGAGTAAATATGTCTGTTGCGGTCTGCGTCAGCACTGTAAATGTGTTGTTGTAGTTTACTGTGATTAAAATGTTATAAAGATGAATGCAGCCTTCCAGAGTTTGATTGAAAGGGGGGGGGGAAAATCTGCCTGATTCATTTTAGATGGCGGATTTGGAGTTAGGAGTTGAATTTGTGGTTAGTATGAGAATTAGGCCTGCCTGTGTGCAATCTGTACACATCTGTGCACATGCGTGTGTGCATGTGTGTGTGCATGTGTGTGCATGTGTGTGTCGGGACAGCTGTCAGATCACTTCTCTGATTGGCCAATGTGACAGGCATCAAAAAGCGCCGTGGGAGGCAAAAGGAGGAGGCGGGCTGCCCAGCTGTCAATCACTGCCAGTCACAAGTCTGGCTCAGCTAACAAAGCATCACCTGGGCCTACACACGCGCACACACACACACACACACAACCTTCTAAGCCCACATGTACTAACATAATCCATAAATCTTCATGCATACATCCCCAAACACACAATAGCACATTCACATATAAAAGCACAGCGCACTGCTTTGCACACATGATCTACTGTATATCAGCCACATACACACAGAGACACACACAGTCGTCAGTCTCAACACAGACAGGCATTCAGTTTGACAGAGTAATTATGACGTCCCACTCTGAAGGAGCCCTGGGCTGAAAGGTGAGAGTTATCGATCCCGCACAGGAGGAAATTTATCAATGTCCAACTGTTCAGCTCTGACAGGAACCCAATCCACTTAGAGCGCAATGTTCAAACTGTTCAGGTCTGCTCAGACACACACCTCTGCTCAGCTCAGTGGAGGAGCAGCCGGCCAGCACGAAGGCCAGGCGATGGGTCGGAGGGGTCAGAAACACCGTTTTCCTCAAGTTGACTCATCTTCTTCTTTGGCATCAATAAATCTATATGATTACTGAATGGCTTTCTATATTCCAAGAGAGAAGACTGATGCTTTTGTCATTGAGTTCTGGGATATATCTGTAGGCCCCGCTGCTAACTCAAAACACATGTCATGGTTATATTGCATTCTGTAGTACTTAGGCTACTATCTTTGTAGAATTACGATTATATGAGAGGAAATAGTGCTGAGACTTTACAGTATGATTGTTGAGCATCATAAAAGGTGGCTATTTTTTGGAACTAAGGTTGCGCAGCCTGTTTTATGATCAGAATCACAGCAACAGCAGACAATATCATTATATGCATGTGAAGAAAACTCTAATAGAGCAGCCCTGGATGATAAAATGATAGTAGTATGAACCAATGATAGACACTTAATCACTGTGATAAGAAAATTGTGTGGTCGAACGTTTAATACTTCCACGGAAATGCATTAAATGGGAATTGCCATAAAAGCACACAACAAAAACGCAAAATGAGGTTGCATGAACAAAACCCAAGTGTGCTCCCTCCATGAATCATTACCAACCTATCATACCTTTTGCTGAAGCTTCAATGCGGGTTTCCTAAAATGTCCTAACCCTGCCTAGGCCCCTTGTCGTCCTCGTCCGTCTCCGCAGACCTCCCCTGGTGGAGTCTGCAGGGACTGATGGCTGCCCCTGCAAGACGGGCCTCAGGGGCTAAAAACATTCATGACCCTGTGTCCCACCATCTATGAACAGTGTTATACCTTCTACATCCATGAGTACGGAAGGGTCTGCTAGAGTCTACTTGAATTTGTTCATCTGTCCAATACTGCGACCCCACTACAACGGGCAATAGCATACATGCTCTGTAATCCTGTGTATGCTCAAAATACGTAAATATGACCCACTGTACATGGAAGGAATGAAGTTCTCCCACTGGAATCCTGCAAACTTGACAAGTAGTAAAATAACTACAAACAACAATGTGTTTGTTTCGGATATCTATGAGGGTCCACAAGGGAGTGAAACCTAAGTTTAAGGCCAGTGGTTTACTTTCCGTGTCCGCTCAGGAGAGTCCATGTGGATCCCTCTGTAGATGTCCACCTACAGCCCAAGATTTGTGCAACTACATCACAAGGGCCACAGAGCATGTGTGCAATAGCAGTGTCCATGTGTGAAATACAAGACGCGGCCTCCTGTGCATGTACACAAGTCTCACAAAAGTAGTGCATACATGTGTGTGTTTCTAGAGAAAGACATTGCGAGATGTACTACAGAAAGTGGCAAGTCAGCAGAAGCAGTGTGATGCTCTGGGCAGTATTCTGCTGGGAAACCTTGGGTTCTGGGGTGGATATTGTGGATATTTTCTTGACATGTATCTCCTACCTAACATAGTCACAGAACATGTACATCCATTCATGGGAATGTCTCTGATGGCAGTGGACTCTTTTAACAATATAATCCACCCTGACACACTGCAAACATTGTTCAAGAATGATTTAGGGACCAAGACAAAGAGTTGGAGGTACTCACTTGGTCTCAGAACTCAATCCAATTGAGCATCACTGGGATCTTTTGTAAAAATAAGTCTGATCCATGACTCACTAGATGTAGAGTGTGGGTACAAGCCCGCCAAACGGCTTTAGGTGTACTCAATTCCAAACCAATAGCAACCTTGTGACAAGTTTTAGATTTCGCCAATGGTTTGGATTGTACAATAAAGAAGCTCTGCTAATTTCTCTTGGTGAATCATCTTCTTTTAATGACAGTGTTCGCCTCCCTGCATGCAAATGTTCAAATGTCACTATTTTAAGTAACACCATTGATTAATCTTAATCTTAGCAGCACACAAGATGACTGTGATTGGTTTAAAGAAATGCAAAAACACCAGAGCTCCTTTCCCCTTATAGCACAATGATAATGAGGGGCACCCAGACTGGTCTACACAGCACGGTAGCTCAGTTAGACAATGATCTGACTATGCAGGACGAGATCCATGAAGACCCCCCTCACAGCTTCCAATATATGGTGTAATTGTCTTTTTACCTTATAGGACAGAGAGGTCTTGTGAAACTATGAGAGGTCCTGTGGAATCCATGCTGTGCTGGGTCACAGCTGCTTTGGCGGCACAAGAGGGATCTATACAATATTAGGCAGGTGGTTTGAATGTTGTGGCTACTTAGTATATATAATATATTATTTTTATGCCTGTAGATTGCAATCTACAGCAATGACCTATTTAACTTTTGGATGAAATATTTTTTGCCATTGCATGTGAATGGTTTAAAGGAAGTTTATGTGATAACCGCATTAATCACTGCTTACACTTTGATTTTAATTTAAGAAACTTAAAATCATTAGTCTCATCTCTGTGTGTTGCCCACAGCCTGAGCTCTGGGTGTGCTGTGTCTTGTGTTATACTGAAAGCTTGTGTCAAAATATTTAAACTGCTTTCAGAAACTCCCTGCATCCATGTTGGTTGGAGTCACTAACATTTATCTTTGACTGACAGATCAAGGCATTAAACTCTGGCTTACCGCAGCTTGAGAAGATTTTGATATCAAGCTTGTAAATAGAGTCTGGGATTCTCACCACAGGAATACTCTCTCTCTCTCTCTTTTTTTTTTTTTAAAACTAAGACAGTGAAACATGGAACCATAAAGCACACTATACCCTACATACCTCACAGAAATCAGAGACATACAAGCAGGGGCTCAATGTTTAGAGAAATGTTTGACATAAATGTAAATATGACACTTAGAAATAAACATTAGGATTCAGGTTACACAGTGATGATGAGTCCCACAACTTCTACATTTACAAACTAATGCAGACTTCGAGGGTCCATGTTCTAACACTGTATGGTATAAAAGATTTAGTTTTAAATTCATAAAACTGACAAATATGTTTCTTTTTTGAAAATGTATTCATTACCAAAAACACAAAATGTCTCATTTACAGAAGAATTTGTATTCTAGAGTGGGTTTTTTTCAAGGATCTCTGGGGGTTTGGATGTATTCATTGTTCCCTTGACTGTGACCAGTCTCTCTGTCCCTGCTGCTGAGAAGCACCCTCATAGCATGATGCTGCCACCACCGTGCTTTACTGTAGGGAATATATTTGTTATAGAATGAGCAGTGCCTGCTGTTTGCCAGACAATGTGTTTGGAGTTCTGCCCAACCATTTAAAGATTTGTCTTATCAACCCAGATTATCTTTTCCCTCATGCTCTCAGAGTGCTTTACATTCTCAGGGACATTAAAGGTGAACTGGAATCTGAATAGTTTCCTAAATGAGAAATTAAATTTTTTAACAAATGTGATAGAATCTATGAAAACCATGCTTTCACTTTGTCATTCTGGATTCTTTGTTTTTTTTAGGAACACTGACAACTTTAGTGATTTAAAATTAAATTTACAACACAAAAAATGTGCATGTTTTCTGGCTCTAATAGATAACTTAACAAGATGGTTAGAAACAGATTATACAATTTTTTAACTTGCTGTCAGCATTGCTTCTTTGCATGATATATTCAATGTTACAACTTTAGCTTTAAGCCATCTGACCTGTGAACTACAAAAATGGATAGGGAATGCTGAACAGCATACGCTGCATGATTTTAACGGCAGACATTACAGATGAAATGGAGAAAAGATGACATGTAGTGAGTACATTTTATGTGGATATCATAGATTGGGGTAGTAACAGTAACACTTTCAATGACACATGTGCTGCGATGCTGAACGAAGTGTAACTTTCTGGATTCTGACAAATCTTTGATTTCTGTAGATCTTTTTTCTGCTGGTAAATATCACATGATATGACAAAAACACTCAAAGCAGCTACTATGTTTTAGGACATGGATAGTAATGTGGATATAGATAGGAATCCTCAAGAATCCTTTAGCAGGGATGACTGTTATTAAATCAGTGCCATCATGTAGATTCAGTTGTTTTGTGAATATTTGGGCCATCAAACTGATGAGTAATGTTTCAGTGTACATTGTGTACTCGCGTAAAGTACTTTACAGGAAAACTGCAATGATGCTTAATCTATTAAGGTTATGACAATAAGCATGAAAACCTTGAGCTTTTCAATTTTCAAATACCGTAAGCATTAGAAAATGACCACTCGCTCTTAGTTACAATTATTTCTGTACATTTTTCATGACACACAAACACTTGATATACAGATAGCAGGTAATTTTACTTCATGTGTTGTATACATGCAGATAAGAGGTGCTGTGTTTTCACACCACATCAGAAAGGAATCAAGCGGAGCTATTTATTTCCTTGAAACCATTTTAGCAATTTTCTGGATCATAAAGAAACAGATTGCTCCCTCCATTTATAGCAGTTTGGTCAATATTTCTGTCAGAAGACTGCTTTCAAAATGAGATTGTCATGACAAAGGCCCGTTGACTAAAATGTCAGCAAAAAAGTGTGGTGAAAAATATATCCATTAGGGATGTGTGTGTGTGTGTGTGTGTGTGTGTGAGTGTGGGTGTGTGTAGGTGTGCGTGTGTGTGTGCGTGTTTTAAAGTTTAGATCCTATGCACCAGAAGGGAAAACACACAGTGCACTTTGTGTGTGTCCATGTGTGTGTTATTTGTCTTTGCGCTCATCGACTCAGCCATCATACTACCCGAGCACCTGTGGACATCTGCCTAAAGCCTGAGGTGATGTCCACGCCTTCATTTTTCTCAGACAATGAGTGGAATCATTTCCCCTCACGCAGACCTCTCCATCATTATTGACACAGAATTATTGATCAAGACCTCGGCCGGTAAATTACAACCTATTAGTCAAACTCTTTCCCCCAGATTTGAAAAGACCAAAGAACGGGAGGTTGATAGAGTGAGATTATGGAGAAGTTTGATGGTCTGCGAGGTGGTTTACACTGCTGACTGGTATTATACGTTGTGGAAATTCCCGTTTTTGCCTGTTAAGGAGATTTATTTGGTGAATGCAGATTAAACAGCAGACAAACACAAACTCGCCCAGCTCATTCTTCAAAGTGGTGCTGCCACCGAATCAACATTAGTTCAAGGAAGCCGAGGTTCCAGGTGAAATCTACAACATTGAAGTTAGAGAGCACACCAGCCTCACTTAATTTTTTTTTTTTTTTTTGATGTTTTGCCTGAGGCCTATTCTACTAAAGAGAAGTAATTTGGCTTATCTTATCCCAGAGACCTAGCAGCTGCTTTTTATTCTTTTTTGTGAGGTCTTTTTTCTCATTTAGTCCAACAAAGATTGTCCTCATAGATTGACCTTCTCTGTGCCTGCAGGCCGTTGCCCTCATGCCAGTAACTAGATAACACACTCTATCAGAGATTTGAGAAAATCATTGGGAAAGCAGTGGGGCTGATAGTGGCATCAATCCTAACCTGACACCAGGCTGGGTCAACCATTTATCTCTCCACACCGCCTCTGGTCACAACAGCGGCCATCTTGCTCTGCTACATCCTTCTTTAATAACCTTGGCCATGTCTCTTTGCAGACTGAGAGGATAAGGCACCACGGCACTCCTAGCGCCTCGCCTGATCGCCGCCGTTTTGTTTGCATTTTACCCGTGAAAATCACATTCAAACAGATTTACCGTGTGTGTTTCAGATCGACAAGATTCCTCCAACACAAGCACTCAGGCAGACGCGCAAACACACACACACACGCAGAGGAGATGTGTCTAACAAGAGGGCCAAAGCTCACAAACTCGTTAGTATAGGAGTTAATGGTGACTCCACTGTCATTAATTCCCCATGGTGTTTGACTTAAATGCTTCTATATTGGTGGAGTGAGAGTTTCCCAGAGGCCTCCTAGCGCTGAGATCATTGTTTTTCACTTACTAACAATGAACTTATGATCAGAGCGCCGCAAGGCTCTTAAAAAATGCCCCATAGGATCATTACAGACCCTGTGTGTATCTATGTGTGTGTGACTGTGCGTGCTTGATGCCAATGAGGCCGGCAGAGCAGCAGTGTGTCCGAGGCTCATCTCGGTGCTCTGTGGCGCAGTCAGGATGAGTGGGGAGGTTAAATGGGGCGTCATCAATCTCAATGAAGTGCAATTATTTTCTCACTTATTAATCATTGCAGGCTAATAGCTAGTGGCAAAGCCGGGCCAACCATTTGTCAAACTTAGCAGATTTCTGTAATTTTGTTTCCCCGTTTCCCTCTAATGTTTGTGTAGACTTTGGCAGATATCTATGGAGGACTGCAATAAGTCTGTGCCTCCAAGTATCTATCTCCTACCTGCACTGCAGAACTAACTGAACTTCTCGCTGTTTCTCCATGTGAGTGATTCTCTCCATTTCAGAGCTGAGTGACTATTTCATGGTCTGTGGCAGAGCAGAATAGAAAGCTTTATTTGCAGGGTGCAGCATGGACGGCCTATTGATGGTTAACTACTCTCAAACCCTTACAAACTTCAAACATTACGCCATAGTGCAGGTTGTTTGTTTCTAATTTTGCTATAATAAGTGCATGTATTTACATTTTGAAAGATATTGCATGCTTTCAAGGAGAAGAAAGAACCAAAACCACACAGAGAAACTGCATGCAGTAGCGCAACTATCCAGCTATTGCAAATGTAACTTGACATTTACAAGATAGGTCATTATGTGCATTTTTATCTAACAAGGTGCACTTGGAACAGTGCCTGATAAGGCCATGATTAAAGAGTGACTTAAGGCCAGGTTGAAAGGCATTATTTTACTGTGCTCTCTGTTTAGGGGCTGTAAGTCTGTTGCACTCCTGACTGGATCCAGTGATGCCACCAGTGTACCAACACACCCTGGAGTTCACCTCTGCATCACTGCGTATCAGAAGTGAAGATTTTCAGCTACTGTTACTTTACTCTTTCAAGCTACACTAATCAATATGTTTTTTTTACATTAACAATGCACCATTTGGTTGTGTGTAATACAAGTGGAGCCTGCTGCACAACAAATACACTATCTTAGAACACAGCGCCACATGTAGCTGGTGAAGAGTCGCACATTTCCCCTTAGAGATGATGGAGAGTGAGTATTAGAATTAACAGACAGCAGGTAGACAGAAAAAAAGCTCAGTGCCAATGAGCACGCTAAATGTGTTGTGGTTTGCTGACAAATTCTCCATAACAGTTTTATGTTGTGAAAAGATGTTGATGTGTTGCCTCCGCATGGTAAATAAAATCTGTTAATGCAGTTGTAAAAGCCCTTGGAGGACAGTTTTGTTATTATAAAACTTGGCTAAATAAGTTATGTAAGGATATTATATGTAAAGCCACTTAAGATGCTCCACTCTCCTTAAACAGCTTCACATCTCAGCAGTTAAAGGTCCTGAAGACCTATTTGATCAATCAGCCTCATACTGTGAGACTTGCAGTCCTTCATGAATGCAGCATTTTCTACTAAATTTTGGACAATTATGGAAGACGCATGAAAAAATGATTTAATTGAGACCATTAACTCGTTAGGAAAATGTTTGGTGAGGTAAGAGATCGAGTGAGAAGTAGGGTCATTTCCTCAAAGAATTCAAACTTCTTTTTGCAGCCAGAGGAGTCGCCCCCTACTGGCTGTAAGAAAGAATTAAATGAGCCCAGAGGGGGGGAAAAGGGAGAAAATAAGGAGGCCGTTTTCTGCAAAGATGTATGTTCAAAGACTTACTGAAATGATTCTAACTTCACAAAGTCAGATTTGATAGCTGTAAACTCTCACTTTATATTAGGTTAAATGCTAAATATGAGTACAGCTATGACTGTACTGACATCAGTGTTGCCAATAAAAGCTCAGGCTGAGCAGTAACCTGTTTTCCAAATGCAGCATCACCACAAGCCTATAAACATATAACCTGTAATCATAGGGGAACAATAATAGAATAGAATCATAAAAAAATAAATGATTATAAAAGTGTAGCTGGTGTTAGTAAATCATCATGCAAATCAAACTGTACCTGTATTTGCAGTAACTGCATTTCATTATTGTAATTCAAAACAAAGACTGTTGCTTTATTGATCACTTTTACAACACGAGACATTTGTGCATACATGTTGAGACAAACAGATTTCTTCTTGTGATTTTTTAAAGAAACTAATAGCATAGGAAAGAGGTGTGGCTTTTTGAGAAGTGATCTAAGACAAATGATTGGAAGCATATGTTTCATTTGTAATAGAAAATGAACATAAAAACTAATAGTTATAAAACGAAACAAAATTTAAACATTGTTAAAATGCTGATATCAAACAATCTGTCGACATAAGACTCTGTTTAGCTCTACATAAATGAAATCAATATTACCAAGCAACCTTTGGAGACCAATGTTGAAGTACCAAAACCAGCAGTTCCTTGAATGTCCACTTCTGGTTGGCTTCAAAATTGAGTCAGTCAACAAACTTTATAGCAGAAACAAACATGTTTACAGCTTACCATAGGTTTTAGGTATCTGGGTTTTATTATTATTTTCCTCACTCATTACAACTCTTCGCTCATTTTTGGATTAGCCAGGAGTTGGGAGGACTCGAGCTCTGCTGAGATGGGAACTCCTGAAGCCGTCACACAGGCCCTTCATTCCAAATCGCATACTTTTTCTTTTCCCTCTCAGTATGACCTACACCTCACAAAGTACCGTACTGTTGCATCTAGTATGCATACAGTTAGGACATACTACCTTGTCATAATATTCCACCTTAAGCTTTGATGGTGCTGCTCATATATCTGTTGCAGTCTGCAGAGTGAAATCACCTGTTTGCATGCTCTTGGCAATTTAAGCTTGTTACTTGGCCATGACCATGACTTATGTGATGCATCTTCCGCTGCGCAGAGGATTGTGGGTCAGAATGGCCAGAGAAGCATGCTGGCTTGCATACTGCAAAATGCAACCAGATGTAATGGGACACTGGTATTTCTGCCAGACTGCATTTGACATACTAATTCAGGAGACTTTCTTCATCTTTTTTTGTGTACTGTAAAGTATGATAGTATGGATGTTGGAACACATTTGAACCTATGAGTGACATTATAGAGGATTTGTCCATCATTATATATAGTCTATGATAGTAACTAAGGTTGTTTTTTTTATTTCCGTTGATTTCTATTTATGCTTATTTTTACATTCATATTGCATTTTAAAGAAATGCTTTAAAAAAAAAAAAGCTTTTATAATTTAACAAAAATTGATTCAAAACATTGTAGAAAGTTAGCTCCATGGTTACTGAATAACATCAATTTGGTAAGGAAGGACCTGTCAGTGTGTAATGATCATTCTCCTTACAGACAACTTTATAATGCTTGTAAACAACTATACTTCTGCTTCATATTATGTGTTCATAATATGAATAATACATTTCTTACTTTTTGTTCTACTACATGTATCTGAACCCTATCATTATACTGTATATTTGTCTTTACCTACATAGCCCCTCTAATCACACTCATATAGAAATACAGTCTAAATTACAATACATGAGACCCAACATAAAAACAAAGATGTAAAACAGTGTTTTCAGAATATATTACTTCAGGTTAAGTTGGTTGCTAGTTACATTAAAATAACATTTGCATACAACCTCTGTCATCCTCAGCTTAATATATACATACACGAAATTGTCAAAAATAAGCATGCAAAAAGTTGGAATTACCTTCATTTGTCTTAAATATAACAAAAAATGTTGCCTAAATGGTAATAAATATGTCATGATATTTGAAAAGTGTAATATGTTATACCATATTCTCAAAGGGCACTCATAGTAAGTACTTTTGATACTCAGAGTACACTTTTCCTGATAGTGCTAGACTATCTTTAAACTGAATATTTCTTCTCGATAAAGGATCTGGATACTTCACCGATCACCACTGCTGATAATAGCCGAAACTATAAAAGTCAGTAAATTGAATAGAGGCTTCCTTTCCATTCAGACACTACTGGAAGCACCTTGTCAGTATTCTTTACATTGTGTAGCAGCTTAAATATGAGAAGCTCTGGGTCACAGCTCCAGGACAAACTGACCGCCGGCGGCACGAAACTTTCTGAGGCCCGTCTGCAGGATGCAGAGGCTCAGCAGCTCAGCTCTGTCTGCCAGATGTGTCAAACAATGCTGGCTGCAAGATTCATGGCAACTGTTAGGGGCATAGTTTTGTGTACTATTTTGTCTTCATGGTGTTTTTGTCTCTTAATTGTCTTTTATTATTTTATGAATACAATAAAGATTCACATTTTAGTCTTTCAGCAAGTGTTGTCTTGCTTTATTTTTTCTTTTTTATTAGTTTACGTGTGCAAACAGGTTTTTGTGCATATATGTGAATGAATTAGTGAGAGATTGAGAGAAGAGGAGGGCACAAATTCTTCTGAGTGAAGAAAAGATAAATTCTTCACTGTATTTAATAATCATATGTAATATGACTCAATAATATAACCTTAATGTTCACTCCACTTGATTTGAGTGTGAATGAGAGACACGCTGATGCATTAATGGTTGGTATGATCTGTAATTCGCCCACAGCTAAATGATGGAGACAGACAGATGTGTTTAAAGAAATAACACAACCCTGTGGATGTGTTTGGTTTGGCAGCATTTTCACTGAAAACTAAAGGCTGCTGAAGTCGATTCAAGGATGGTCAATGTGGGACATCTAGTGGCAGAAAAGGAAAAAGGCGCTTCATTGGTTTCTCTGTTTTTACCTTTATTCAACCAGATATCGTTTTCCTGAATAATAACATTGTGATGAAGCATTGTCATGTTTTATGTTGTGAAGCAGAGAGCTGAACATTTATATGAACAGAGTCTGTGTTGAGTTAATGTGACAGCTGAAGCAACAAACTAAAAAACTACAATATCAGACGTGATGCCAGCCACCTAATGGACACAGGATCTGTAGGTTCCGCTGTAGCACACTCTTGTTGAAGCCCAGTTTGACTTACTATTGAAAACTGTCCATTATGAACAGTTGCAATAGTGTAGAGCAGCTATACACAGTACAGTGGAAAATTGAGGCATTGAGGTCACTTCACTTGAAGCACAACTGTAGTTATAGTGCAAAGAAAAACAACAATGCTTTAACTATAGTAACTTCACGTGTAAGGATTTATATTTTTTCATTCTTAAGATTAACACAAATGTACTACTGTTGCATGTTCTTTGAAGTCATGCCTGGGTATACCTTACAAGGTTATATAGTTTTGTTTTGTTTTGTTTTGTTATTTAAAAGGTATTCAAATTCAAATTTAAATTCAAATAACTGTATTTCTCCCCTAGGGGCAATGCAAAAGCTCACCGAGTATTTAATATAAAGACATTAAAAGATATTAATTAAAGATATTGAGTGAATGTGACAATAACCATAGTTGTAAACACCACATGGACATTTCATTGCTGATGATTATACAAAGCACACAGTAAGTGTTGACACAGTGTACTTCATGAAACCAGTACAATGTTAAACCTGTAGAACATCCAGTGATGCTGTAAAACTAGTGTGTGCATTTGTAACTTCTATTCTGGACTACTCTAATTCCCTATTATCAGGATGACCCAATCATTATTTTAACAACCTCCAGCTGATACAAAATGCTGCAGCCAGTGTCCAGTGGATCTAACTAGCAGCACTCAGGTCTTCCCCACTTGTTAGATGCACCTCATCAGACTTTGGTTGGGTTTCACTCATCGAACATGCTTTTGGAATTCTTTCAATTTGTTTCTTTCCATGTGTTCAAACTGAGTAGCAGGTGAAAACCTTCAAAAGAAAACAAACCATATTCAATGCACATAATCAAACCAAGTATACAGATCATCACAACCTGCAATATTTTATAATTTAAACCTTTGAATATATTCAGTATATGTATATTTTATAATATAAATTTCAATTTAAATATGTCATTATATTTAATACATTATTATGTATTATATAGTCATTTCATAATCATCTTATCCTAGTTTAACACTTAATGTTAAATATAGTTCCCATAATTCTAAATACAAATCCACAGTTGGTTCACCCCAATACCAGTAAAGCTACTAACAACCATTCACAAGAACTCTGAACTGAAATCCCCCTTTTTGACTTGGGATAAGATCGTCTTCTACTGGTTGTATCTGTGAGGTGAAAAGTCCTGGGATTTCAAAAAGTAGTGGCAGACTCTCCCAGAGTCGAGCTGCTTTCTGCTGCTTCTTGCTGCACTGAAAGAGTGTCTGCTTTTAAAGGCCCTGGTGCAGCTAATCAGCTGATCACTCACCTGCTGCACTCTTGCTGCTGCGCTGGCTGAAGTCTCTGGCAGGGAGGGGGCGAGCATGCAGCTTGAGCTCTGACAGGAACCAGGAAGAGATCATATTTCTCCAGTATTAGCTTATCTTCACTGGCTCCTGCTCACATACAAATCACTGAATGACAAACATTTATCTTTATATGTTGTCCCTTATTGTATCATATTCCAACAGAGCACTTTGCTCATAGACTGCAGACTTTCATCTGGCTTCTTGAGTTTCCAAAAGTGTTCCAGCTGTCTGGCTCCTCTGCTGTGGAATCAGCTCTCACTTTGGGTCTCTGCTTCTAAGACTAGACATCAAATTTCCCCTTTTTAAAAATAAATAAATAAATAAATAAAAATCTTACAGTTAGAGATGGTTATGCCGCAATAGGCCAGGGCTGATGGAGGACTTCCCATGATGCACTGAGCACCTTTCCACCACTCTTCTTTCTCTTTCCATACATTTAGCCATCAGTGCATGTCATTGCAGGTATCTCCGGCTGCAGAGCTCCACATTTCTGATTTGCAGTTCCAGTCCTCACCGACCCTCCTGAATCCATCCAGTATCTATACACCGCTTAATCCTCACTAGGGACCGACCCTACAAAATGTTTATTATTATTTTCCTATACAGTCTCAGTCTGTTTCTCTCTCTGTCCTGCTCTCTCTCCTCTTTACCTTCACCCCAACTGTCGAGACAGATGGTCAGCCTTCGAGAGTCTGGTCCTGTTGGAGGTTTCTTCCTGTTGAAAGGGATTTTTTTTTTTTTTAACTCCCGCTGTCACCAGAGAGCTGTTCAAAGGGAATCTTTGGATGTGTTTGCTTTCAGTGTGTATATGTCCATGTACCTGGGTAGTGTAGTTATTGGTGATAATTGTGATCACCGCCAAAGATCTCTTAGAAGTTCTGAAAAATTCATATTGAATTCCAGATTCCCTCTGAGTCTTCTGCTTTTAATAGTACGGATTATTTCCACTGAGGTGTTTCTTCTTGCACCTCACCAGCTCTAACAGGTGATGCTCTGCTATCAGGTCTTGGCAAGAAAAATAACTCTCAATCAAAACTGCTTCAAAACTCAGCTGCATGTGTGTCGACCAAGACCAGAAGGAAAGCGTGCATTACACAAATGATGTAAAGTGTGTAAAGCGCCCTGAGTACCACTAAGGTAGAAAAGTGCTATATAAGTGCAGGCCATTTACACGTACACTGCTAAATAGATTTTAACCCTGTCATGCCAAGTGTATCATATTTGATACATGAGTTTTTAGACCTCTGCATCATCAGTGTGATATTTTTTTCCCCCTGAAGAACCTGATGTATACAATCAGACACAGATAATCCACCATATATCAGTCATTAATGCACCAGAAATGCCGGATGTAGCAAAAATGATTCAAATTAAAACTGAAATACTGATATTTCATTATTATTTTTTAATTATTAGACGGTTCAATGAACACTCCATTTTCAAAATAATATAATTTTCTGGTAGTTCTCTTTTGGTTCAGGCTTTGCAGGGTTAAGATCATTTTCTTATAAAAGTCTAATGAGTGTAGGTCCAACCTAATTACCAGATTTGCTTTTTATCTCATGAAGCTTTTAGAGCCCTCAACTCTCCTGGTCGTGGCCTTTTAATGATAACCAAAGGAACCCACAATGAGGCATCATTTTTGTTATTACGTCTCTGAAACAGCCTCTCTGGAGGCAGCAGAGAGTTTTAATATTTTTGAAAGCAAAGCTGCCTTATTAGTTTGGCTTTCATGGGATTTTATTCACTTTTTATTATGTATCTTTTCATGTAATCGATTTGTTTCTCTATTAAATCTACATGTTAGTCCATTTTACATCTTTTAACACTTCACTTATGTTATTGTCTTGTTTTGTTATTGTGAATTACGACTCTTCTCACCTCTGCTGTTTCCTCATTGCATTCATTCCCAGGTTCCAGGGGTGTTGTGTGTTTTGGTTGTTTTATTGGTATTTTTTATTACAGCTCAGTGTGATAACATTTCCACCTGTAATATCAAATCCTCACCACAAGAGGTCCTCCTTGAAACAGCAAAGAAACGAAGACTAACAGGTTGCAAACGGATTCAGATATGTTCTAGGTGAATCGTTACATCATTCCTGAGTGCAGTGAACTCTAATATGTTTCTAAGGGAATTATGAAGCCACATCGTACCAGGCTGCTCTTGCAGGCTGGATATCAGCTGAATCTGTTGCCTAATACGTTGCACAATTTACTGTGAAATCTATTCAGCTTGAACAGAAAAAAAAAGCAATTTGTTTGCAACACTATGAAACATCCTCAGCTCACAACCTCGAAAAAACAGTGTTGCCTTTACAGAGATGGATAAAGGGACATTCCTCTGGACTGTCAACTTTCCCTTTTTGGCAGCGTGTTCATCACATCAGCTGATAAACAGGAGGAGACCCAACAGCTCGTCATGTTGGTTATTAGTAGCAGACATGTGATGGATGGAGATGGCTTCTGTTTTTTTTTTTTTTTTGAAGTCTTGTTTTTGTTGTCTTTTTAGTGAACTGCTCCTTTCCTGAGGCGCACGGCTCCACATATGGTCCCCGAGTCTCCGCCCAGTTACACAAGGCTCCACTGTTGTCTCTCCGCCCAGTGCGTGAGTCTGGACTGGAAGATAAGAGTGGAAACTGGGCAGGGTCTGCCCGCACATGAAGGCAGCCTCGACGCGCGCACCGTGGACTTTCTGTTTGGGTGGATGACACTCCGTTGCGCCGACGCCAGGCTCGGAACTGCGCTTAACTTCGACTCGGCGTCACATACGCGGTTCCTGTGGGCGTTGCTGCGCTCACACCGGCGGTGTTGCTCAACTTTGAGAAGTATGTGGATTTGTTGTGAGAGCTGAGACGGAATGCGCGGTGTCCGTGGCTTTTCCTGCTCTGTTTTCTGCTCGGAACGGTGTCGTGTCGCGAATCTACGGTGGTCATCGGGTGTTTTTACAAGCGTGCGATCGGCAGCAGACATGCAGCATGATGTGGAGCTGCAGCTCTAACAGCCCGGTCACCTGTGTGCGAACGGGGCAAGGTTGCACGTCGTGCCTGTGCAGAGGCTCCATGGGTAACCGTCGTGCGTAACGTTGGCTCTCCATGGAGGACTGCTGGAGGAGCCGCTCGGCACAACCCACACTTTAAGACAGGCAGTGACACTTGATGCAAGATGAGTCAAGACCAGGACGGGATATCCTTACCGGTACCTAGTTTTGGTGCTTGTCCCCGCAGAGAGACTCTCAGCGGGGAGAATAACAGCAGCAGCAGCAGCAGCAGCGCTGGAGGTGGTGGAGGAGGAGGTGGAGGTGGTGCTGCTTGCGGAATCCCTGCAGCTGGGACATTCTGGCAGGACTCGGTGTTAGGAGGCGGGGGGCTCAGCCCGACCCCCGGGAGCTGCCCGATGGACGGCGGAGGATTGCTGTCCACCGGTAAGACCAGCAAGAACAGGCCGGTGACGGTGGCGTACGTGGTGAACGGAGAGGCGAGCCAGCAGTACAACGCGGAGAGCATGGCCCTGCAGTGTCTGAAGGACGCCTGCGACACTGTGGGCAGCAAGCTGGAGACTGTCAACTTTGGCAAACTGGACTTTGGAGAGACCACAGTGCTGGACCGCTTTTACAACGCAGGTGAGTCAAGTGCAGGGAAACTAAAATCCTTCCACATCCAACCCTGAAAAAAAAAACTTCTCAAACTGCTTCTGTTTAAAGGAATTCAGGAGTGGAGATGCCTGAGATGTCAATATTACATCTATGATATTATTGGTGGTAAATTTTGATCCTAAATGCTTGGAGTTTTGAGACCAATCCTGTAAATGTATTTCAGAGGATTTAGGTTAATCTTCCCTCTCCATTATAATGATTAAACCATCTACCCCTGAAGTCCCAATACTTCATGATGGCATGCCACAGGAATGCTTACCTCTCTCCTAAGCTATTTCCAGAGGTCAAAAGTCTCTTTTCCTGCATCAGCTCCATTCTTGGAAACAGTTTGCAGCAGGACAGGTTGCTCAGAGCCTCCCAAACACAACACTCAGCTCTGCATGTCAGGGCTTGAGGCTGCTGTCACAGTCTTTTCCACAAAAAGCTGGAACTCATTGAGCAAAAGTATTATTCAGGGTTGTTTAATTTACACCACAAATGTGGAGTTTATTGTTAGATTTCCCCCTCCCCACACACACTTTCCCCATTCCATTGTGCACCTCTATTGTCATGGTTTGAGCCATGAGCCTGGACTTTCCAGTGGAATTTACTAGCAGAGAAGCAAACTTGAAGCCTCTGACAGAGAGCACTTTCCACCTCTCATTCATACTGTATATGTAGTAGTTGGCTCCTAATCCTACTGGAAATGTGCAGTTGCATAATAAGCAATGAAAAAAGCAGACTTTCTTTTTTGGTATAATACAAAGCAGCTGTAATGTGAAGTGCCGGTCAGCAGAAACAGCAGCCAGTGTTTGCATTTCGTCGAGATATTTGGTGTCAGGACACACAGGAAGCACAGATGATTATGACTGCTATTAAGAACCGCAAAGCCTTTAAAAGATCAACAGCTCAGCAAAACCGTCTAGTATTCAGCCACTATAGGCTTTGTCAGACTTTGGAGGGACCTCTGTCAAACCCAAGGTAAATACTCTAGTATGCTAAATAACATCGGCCCTTCCATCTTTATTAGCACTGTGACAGACATGAAAACGATTTACCTTAGAAGAGTTTTAACTGAAGGACAAACATGAATGAAAACGTGAATCCGTGCGGCCTCTAAGCATATTAAAAGGAGTTTTTCAACAGCAAGGACACTGTAGATACAGAACATAGTGACAGAGTTTTTTCTTGTAGCTACATAATTCATAACCAGCCTTTTTCTGATTTTATTGGAGGTCAAACAGTGTCCAGGCAGCCAGACTAAATTTGGTCTAAAACTAAAGAATGCGTTGTCAAGTGAAGTCATTGTTGCTTATATAGCACTTTTTGAAAAAAAAACAACAACTGTTGCCAATGTACCACTGTTATGTGTAAAAGCATTTCAGTGACTATATTTAGAGCCCTTTATGGTAAAACATGGCTGCCTATTCTATTCTGACCCACCACATGTAGACTTAAGATATAAACTGCTGCGCATTTCATGCATCTTTCTCTTGCCACGATGTGTTACGGTTTTTAAACTCCCCTTCACTGTGGGAAACAACGACCCCCTAGCAACAGCATACATACTTCAAATTTCAAGTTTTGCTGCAGATTTGGATTGCAGCCCTGCTTGGTTCTCTCAGTGAATTACCTATTTTAGTCACATCGCTCGTCTTTCTTTCGAATGTTCCACCAAAACCATTTACTTGTCACTATTTTGCAGAGGTACTGTCCCTACATCCTGGGCTTCATGACACCCAAAATGACTGTGATTGGTTCAAAGAAATTCCAATGCACCAGAGATTTTTTTTTCCTATAGCAGAATGATAATGAGGTGCAGCCAGATAATTCTCCAGCGCTGACGCAGTTCTGTGGAGATGTATCTGACTATAGCACGACTTTATGAATATTTTATAGTAGCCTGTTAATGGTTACTGTACCAGTACACTACATAATAATCTAGTGATAAGAACAATTTTGTGGTTGCCAGAATAAATGATTAACTTACTCAAGACATTACCATTTCTAAAAACCATTAATTCTAAGATTACATATCTAAGTATCTGTTCAAAAAGAGTTAATAACAATCAAGTCTACACACAAGGTCAATAAACCAAAGGCTATTGTTCATTCATTCAACCATAAATGAATCAGTAAGTTACTACTGATGAGTCCCATGCATAGACTCTGTATAAAGATGAACAAACCTTCTGTGGCATCACATGTAGGTTTCCTGAACAGCGGTTTTGAAAGTGATTGTGGTGGCTTCGGCCATCTTGGCAGTGCCTGACTTCTCTAAATTCCTGGTTAGTCCAAAAATGAGCAACAAGGTGGAGCATGAGTGCAGGTGAGACGGCACCATCTGTCACTCAAAGCGGGCACAGCCTTAATTATGCACAACTTCAGGCCTTAATACAATTAAAACAGAGGAGTTCACCTCTTCTACAGTTGTCAGCAAACAGAAAAGTAGGTATAGAGACCAACACATTTTTTATACCAGGCTGTGGACATGTTTACTTGTGCTGTAAAGTTGGACATTTTACTGTAGGGGTTTATGATGACTGACTCATTTTTGGAGCTGGCCTCATGTGGCCATTTTAAGAACAGCAGTTTGTGATACTTCGAGCCTGGAAGTTGAAACTTTTTGCTTTTTGTCTAAGTGAAGCCAAGTTTTAACCTAAATACATTTTGACTACAACTCTTAAGCTGTAATAACCAGAAAATTTCCTTTTTTAGTTTCCTGCCCAAGATGGCAGGATCACACCTTTATCATCAGCATAACCTCCACTTATGCTGGTGATTAGGTGTTTATTATTTAAACTCCTTGTCTGAAAAATCAGTACAATACAGAACGATGGTAGTAAACCAAACTTAAATAGTTTCTATTAGACCTTAAGCAATCTACAGAAAGTTAAATGCTGTAACAGAAATTATTTCACCTGTGTCAAACCATCAAAAGCCTTCCTTGTACAAGCTTACCGCTGAAACAGACAATTGTCTGTTTCACAAAGACAAGCTTGTTGCTTCTCCTATCATTAATTGCACAAACACATCAAGTTCCCTGTATTTTGTTTGGTCTTCTTTCTCTGAACTGCTGTGGAATTTTCTCATAATACACATGGGAGAGCAGTGGCATTTTCCCAGAAATCTTTTCAAACGCAATCCTCTCCATCCTTTTCCTGCACAAGTGTGTGTCAGAGATGAAGGCCAGACAACAAAAAACTTTAAACAATGAGCTCAGAGAACGACTGTGGGTCTCTGCAAACTTGGAAAGATGATTTGGCAGAATCAAATACAATGAGAAGCTGTTCCTAAGTGTCCTTAAATGTCCTCCTCACATGATGCTGTGGACAAAAAAAGGCATTTGGCTGAAGGCTGGCGGAGCAGGATTGCTGAGCCTTTAGGCTATGATACACAGGAAATGTTGGGAAAAAAATGGAAATGCAAAAGTTTGGCAACAGTATCTAATCACTGGGGGCTTTGTTCTGTACAGCCGAGCTGCTGAACACAGACTCTGTCCATGGAGTCAGACTTCAGATCTGAAGCTATTTTGATGGACCATGTTTGTGTCAGTGACTGCCTATCCACATTTTGATGTATTGCGTTAGAAAAGTTAACAAAAATGGACACATTTTAAAAAAAACTTTCAGAATTTTGCAAAAAAAGTTTTTCCGCTTGCAGGAGGTGTTTTTTGCCTGTAGAAATAATAATGCTTTTAATTGGAGATTGAAACATGCACTTTAGAATCAAGTTTAATGCAGCAAACATCGAACTCATCAGCTGATTCTGCTTCTAGAGAAGAGGAAGAAGCTGTTCCAAGGAATTTTTTCCATTCTTCTCTTGCAGATGTCCAAGCCAACTGGTCAGGTTTTTTCCTTCTTGAACGTTATTTGGTGGTTGGCAAACAACTTCCCAATTTATGATCTCTATTTCTTTACTCTGTCTGTTGCAGTCATGTGCAATGTGATTGTATTCCACCGCTTTCTGATGAAACAATGCAGTCTAGTTTATTCCCCTAACAGTAGTGTATGGAACTAATGCATCTAATTTCCCTTTTTTTTTTTTGTCTTTTTAGTTATTTAGTTAAAAAAGCACATGATTGATCAAATATTGAAATACAAAAGCAATTTTCGCTCAAATGAATTCGTTGAGTTGTTTCAGTGCTGCTTAGCACTACTGAGTCTATTTCACACCATATGAGAGACCTTGCAGGTTACAGGATGTCACAGTGTGCAGTATTAGATACCAAGTTTGATGCATGACACTGAGCTATGAGAGTCTGTTTGACAAGCAATAAGCAACATGTCATCTGCTAAAGTCATCTATTTGTAGCACAAAATGCAACGAAACAAAATCAAGCTTTATCCAGCTTGTAACTCCATTCAAAAAGGGCAAATAAGCATTGTTGTGTCAGGCAGTGACAGCTTGGCCCAAGTTTCTGTCACAGTCTTTGTCGAAGCTCTACATCAGCTGTGGGAGGGAAGGATCTCACTGTGATCTAGCAAGACTTTTATCTGGTGCTTTCCAAAATTACATAAGCTGTATCACCCTTTGAAGGCTGTTGAATGGTGTTTTCTACCCAGCAATATGTCTGAAGTCCAGTTTATTCATTCAATGTGTAAATTACATTGAAGTGAATTTACACTTACTACAACAATCCACCTGCTGGTAGTGAGAGGTTGCCTCCAGTGGGCAGTGAAGTTAGAAAGACGCAGCTACAATGGCTATACTTTGGCAAATCTGCCATAGCTGCTGGTTCCTACTAGTATATCTGCACATGTAAAACTGAAGATCCAAACAGCCTTTGTTAGATGGACACTTATTTTTAGTCCAGACAGTTAAAAATGTCTACACAAAGATGACAACAAATCCATATGTACCATTGTCTGACTGAGGCTATTAGAGGAATGAGCTCCTAAATCAGAAACTCACAGGATGTTGAAGGCGTTTCAGAGATGTCACATTTTTCCTCTTTTAAAAAAAGTCTAAATCTCAACTTTTTTTCTTCAGAGCTAAGCACCTCATTTTTCCATTTTTTGCTTTCTGATATGTTTCTTCTTTCTCCATCTTGTGCTTGGGCCAATAAGTCAGGAAGAATCAGTGCTTGGAAGTGTTTGTCACTTGATCACCTTGAAATGAGGGTCAAGAGAAAGAGTCCGAGAAGCCGGATCGATGGAGATGTGACTGTACAGCAGTAATGAGGTCTTTCAAGCTGATATTGCACAGTAGGTTTCAAATGCCATATTACTTCAATCGACGCGATAATTGCTGCTTGCTCCGCTAATGGGACATCTGTGCCGACTAAATACAACATAGAGAGTGGAGCTGCACAATATATTGTTTCAGCATTGACATTGCGATGTGTCCATGCGACAGAAGTCTGTCTGGTAGAGGATGATTTACTCTGATTTTAAGGAATCTTGGATGCAGACTCTTTGTTTTAACTTAATTTAAAAGACATAGAACTTTGTGACTTACAGGCTCCACATGTGCACAGCAAATTAATGAGGGTCAGGAGAGAAACACTGAAATGGGAGATTTGGCTAAATTTTGATGCTGACACACTCCCTTACAGAGTCAACCCAACAACTGTATCGTAGAATGATTAATTCTTACAGTATATTACATCCATCCATCCATTATCTATACACCGCTTAACCCTCATTAGGGTCGCGGGGGGGCTGGAGTCTATCCCAGCCGACTTAGGGCGAAGGCAGGGGACAGGTTGCCAGTCCATCGCAGGGCCACACTTAGAGACAAGACAACCAAGCACACTCACATTCACACCTACGGACAATTTACAATCAACAATTGACCTCAACATGTTTTTGGACTGTGTGGGAGGAAGCCGGAGAACCCAGAGAGAACCCGGGGAGAACATGCAAACTCCACGCAGAAAGATTCCGGTGCCCCCACCGGGACGCGAACCGTCAACCTTCTTGCTGCGAGGCAACAGTGCTACCAACTGCGCCACCTTGCAGCCCCAGTATATGACAGAAAAATAAAAATACTGTTATGACCGTTTTTGTTAATACTTTTTAAATAGGCATTCATTTTTGTTTTATTGGTGACAGTGCCAGAGTCCAAACAATTAATAGTGTCCAAACAAATATGACAACAAATATGTAGGTGGCATCATCTAACCAGGCTGCTAGAAATCCTCTAATTTAATTCAGAGCCCCTAAATCAGAACAACATTGGGTATTTATGATGTTTATTCAGAGGTGGTTTAGCGTTTTTTTCCTCTAAAATGTTTTTCTT
This sequence comes from Stegastes partitus, assembly GCF_000690725.1. Classification (NCBI taxonomy): domain Eukaryota; kingdom Metazoa; phylum Chordata; class Actinopteri; family Pomacentridae; genus Stegastes; species Stegastes partitus. Next base: position 397,340 of record NW_007577873.1, on the reverse strand, counting down.
GGACTTGTGACACAAAAATCAGGAGGAATCAGTGACTCTAGGTGTTACCCACTTCACCGTCTGAGAAAGAAGCACATGATTGATGGCTAATGTGACTATGCTGCAGTAATGAGGTATTCAATTCACTTTCCACTAGTGGAGCATCCGTGTCAACTAACAACAACATAGAACAGATGCCGAGTGAGTGATTGGTTAGTTAAAGACAAATGTCCTGAACTGAAAACACAATAAGTTACTGTCAGACTGAATGAATGGTGTTTCACATTGATAAAGTCAGGTTCAAAAATGTATTGTTAACAATGCAGAAGTGAATATGGGTGTGTATCAGAGGTCAGCTGTGTAGACTTATGCTGGTCCACCTGTTTTAGTGTTGTGTCACAGCTGTGGTATGCACAGCTTTGTCTCTCCAGCTGATCATTACACTGCATCACTGTGTAATTTATAGGGAGCACAATGACTTATTGAACAATTCCTGAGCACTTTGAAAGCAGCTCTGCCACCGTCTGAGTGTTTGCTTACCTCTTGTTTTGTGCTGAGAGCCTGACTCCACCTCTCAGCAGCCTCTCTGCCAGCAGCTCAGATACAGCTCACCAACTGTTCAGGCTGTCCCCCTTTCTGTTTGTACTGTGTAGTGGCATTAAGAAGGCTGAGAGGAGCAGATTTTTGAGCTCTGAGGTAAATCAGAGAAGGTAGAAATATTTCAAAAGCATCTTATCTACTGCAGCCTCATTTTGTCATCATATCTGTGTTACCTGCAGTGTTGCTGAACTGCTCCAGTATCACACCTCCCTCATTTTAAAATAGATTTGAACAGGTTATTATTCCAGAACTGACTGGGAAATAACTGGTGCTAAAACTAAAGGAGAAGTGTTTTCTCCTGGCTAAATATTAAAGTGCCTCTGAGCAAGACCAGTGCGATTTTTTTTTTGTCATTATCTATACATATTTTAATTATTTAGTGAAGCCTGTCAAAAAATAAATCTAACGCCCTCTACAATTCCCACAACCCAAGATGTGTTTAAAATGTATTATTTTGTGTTTAGCAATCTAAAAAACAAAAAAAGAGAGATTCAGTTTAACCCTGTGAACCCCAAAACTCAGCGGCCAGTTTGACAAGCAGGTCATCTTTATGAATTATGACAATTACACCATCTATGGGAGTCAAACTCTTTCAGACGGTATGTGAATTAATCGTGTGTAACATGCAGTTTAGTTGGAAAAAAAATATTCAAATCTAAGCTTAAAACCATATATTTTGTTTTAAAATTGGCCAAAAATGAACTGTTCATTGAAACCAGAACATTTTGCACTCCACATCACAACCAGAAAACCATGAGTGCCTGAGCTGTGACTAACAGTCACCTGACAAAGATTTAGGGACTTTTTAGCTAAACTGCAGGTTGTGTTTACGCAGAGCAAATAGGTGGCAAATATGGAAACAAATTGGAGACACTGAGAGAAAAATAAATACACTTTATCAATAAGATAAATGCAGCATGACTCGAAAACAGTGAACAGAGAAGCCAGTTGTCAATGAGTTGTCGGAGGATGCATTCAGCAAATATCTTTCTGGACTTCATGTGCAGAGTGGTGTAGAAAATGCTGCATTTGTAGAGGTTGTGAAAATGTACATAGTAAAATATCTTTTGTATGTAGAGACACATTTTTTTTATTTCCCCAATACTGATAACACCTTCACACATTTAGATAATTACCGTGGATTACATTTTTTGTGTCCATTTTTGTTAACATAAAATTAAAGAAATTCAACTTTTTCTCTTTATGATTTATGGCATTATAACAATATAATGCATACACTAAATGGTATTTTTGAGTTCCCTCTATTTCTAGCTCTGTTCTTACTGTTGTCATGGAGGTGCAGGACTTTATGTTGCAGTGAACAATAAGAAGCTGACATTTGAGATTGTTTTGCATGTGTGCTTTCGTCAATTGTCAAAATTGTGATTGATTAATCAACCATTTGCTCAGTTGTTAAGTGATATTAGACCTAACGACTCCATCACGCTGTAGAATTTCACAACAAAACTCATCGGCTTGTCTTCACAAGGTAAACAGCTTACAGGGCTAGTTGGTTGGCTACTGTAGCCGGTGAGCAGACAAGCTGGCAGGCAAGATCTGCAAATGTAGACCAAACAGGGCTGGATGTAATCCTTGCACAGTGGGTGAGGTCCTACTATGTTCAGTGTCAACACCGCCAGGCGTCAGCTAACAGCTTCTTGTTGATAGCGTCTTGGGATTCACCAGCATTAGACTGTACGCTCAGCCTCCCGACTGGGAGGCCACACTGCTCTGAAATCCCATCAGCTGGCCCCTCTGCTAAGTTGTTTATCCTCCCTCCTGTTTACTCTGCATGCTTGGCTGCTTTTCAGAGGTTAGAGAGCACAAGGTCAGTAGGAATTAGCCCATGGGCCACTCACTGGCGTCTGGGGAGAACTGCCTCCTCCTCGGTGGGAGAGGTAGGCTGCAGGCAGGAGTGCAAGTGCATAATACTGAGGACAGATTTCTTTTTTTTCATGCTGGTATTGCTCAACAGGAAGCATGGCTCCAAATCAGAGTCTGTTCTTCATTCATTGTTACTGTGAAATCCACTGAACAATAGTAAGTATGTCAGAGATTAAACACTCAGACTCATGTCAGATCATTTAGGTGTTTGGCTCAGAGGGCATTGCATGTTCTGTATAACTAATAACAGTAATACTCAAAACCCTCGTGTGCTGTGTTTCAACATGAAACAGTCTTCAAGACAGTATTCCTCATGTAAGCTGAACATGTTGTAAGTGCAATATAAACCCCGGGCTAAATCTCTTAAGTGAGCCTCAGAAAAATGACAGGAGGTGGAGAAGTGAGGTGGAGTATCAAAGCGCCCTTTCAAGGCTTATCAGGGTTCATTTTAGGTGAAAGGCAGCAGCAGTGGCTCGCCGGCATCTTTAGAAGCCAGTGGAGGGCGAGGGAGAACTGATTCATATCAGTTTTGGTATCATGATAAGACTGAACTAGGCAGTGAATGTCTAAGATCTGTAGGATTACTCACAGCAGCTGTTATTACATTCTTGTTTTCTCCTGCAGATGCATAGCTACATGCAGCAAGTTTTCAGTGCACCCTGTGGTGTCTAATTATAACATTGTAGCCAGGCAGCAACATAGATGTGTTGTTCATCTGCCTGTACAACTGCTTCTCTCACAGACAGTTTGCAGCTTTTGTCTGGTGTGCTTCATTGCTGTGATTCTGCATGCATACCGCAAGGATCAGAGTGAAGTGTTTGCTAAACTGTATGGGTGGTTGTGGCAAAGAAGAAGAGTCTGTTTTGGGTGGCAACAAACAAACTTGACAAGAAGAGACGCAAATTGACATTGCATGTGTTTTTGGAACCAAAAACTCTGGAAGCTCTAGTGTACTGTTTCACTAGTTACTCTAGTTGGCCTGTGACACTATTTGACCATTCACTGAGTAACACAAACACGGGTCAGCTTGATGCACCTGTAACCGATAAAGAGCCAGTTTGGCCTTAAAACAATGCAGTCTTTCCAAATGTCCTAAATGTAATGAAGACTAGTCTTTTGCAAGGGAGTGATCTACAGTGTGACTTACACTTGTTACAGAGGTAGAGAATACATGATCATTTCATATCATAAGAAAATTATACAATAAATCAAAAGTGCAGCTTTGGAAATATATATTGCCAAGTTCACAGAAACATCAAACTATCATTACTTTTATAGTTCCATCGTAGTCCAATGTATCTGTCATTTATTCAGATGTGAGCAGCTCCTCCATTTCTTTTGTGAAAATACTGTCAATTATCAGCACACTCAAAAGTATTTAGCTTTTTTCTTTGCTGCTTTTCCAGTGAGAACATGTGTGTTTGTGACATGGTGTAGAAGTCTCCAGCCATCTGAGTTATGCACGTGATTTCAATTTAGCTTCCTTCCCTGTCGAAGAAGTCTCCTTGTGGAGCAATACAGTGTTCCCAGTGTTTCTGCAACACATGCAACACTCCCTGGAAGTGTCGTTATGTAAACTGTGAAGTCGCAGGGAGAGGGGTGAGTGAAGTCTGTGGCTGTGGCCAAAAAAACTTGTGCACACTGCAAGCGCTCACATGCAGTTACACCACAGTTGAGGTCAATTGCACTGCATGTATCGATCAGACGAGACGTCGAGTGAAACTCTCTCATAGCAGTCCAACTCTGAAAATTGAAGAGAACAGTGATCGTACTCCTGGGGCTGCTGAGCTGATGCACCTTGTCTGGGTTCTTCTGCAAACTTGTTCCACTGTGAAAATGGCTATTTCTTCTGTGGGCAGTTGCTGCAGACCACCTCTGGTCCGCAGTGATGATCCTCCACATGAAGGATGGATCATGGCGGCTGCTGATTGACACAAGGTGTGATGTTTGCACTTTGCTCCAGTTTGCAGTACGTGGAGAAATCACGAATGTGCACCTACTATTTATCACAAAAATGTGTGTAGCATAGGTTCCACTGTTGTTAGTGCAGAGCCACACAGTCTCCTGGCTCATGACACTTACTGCTTCCACATGTTGCATGTGCATGACCTTGACATGCTCCATGCTCATACTGCAGAGGAAGTCCCAGAACGTTTCGATCGGAACACAAGTTCTTCGGCAAAGCAGTCGGCTGAGTTCAATGCTAATGGGCATGCTAACATGCTGATGGGAATGTCATTATTTTTCAGGTTTTTGGTCATTATTCAAACACAATTTAGATTCACTTGATCATACACCAAGATGAAAAGTAAAATGACATTTCATTAAATAGCCATTGAGAACTTTCAATCAAAATCAAAAATGCCAGTATCATAGTGGTAATGTTTCAATTTTGTATTAGTCCATCTCGTTTATGATGAGATGGTTCACTGAAGATGTAAAAATGTTGGTAGTGGCGCAACAAGTCATCAAAGTTGTGAGGATTCATCCTCTGGTTAACATGTACAGTATATTTGCATTAGTGATCCATCTAATAGCAGACAAGGTATTTCAGTCTGGGCCACCATTTTAGAGCAACTGGCACTGCTATCCCTAAAAATCTGGAGTGTCAAAAGGTCAAATAACCCTTCAGAGCCACTGCAGAGCACTAACGTCTTCAAAATGTATTGTGTAGTAACTCTTGCCGTTTTCATGAATTGGTCTAAAAAATACCAAGATATCATGTGAGGAGAGATTTTTTTATCAACCATGCTGGTGTGTGACATTTCTGTTGCTTCAGATGGAAAACTCTTGCACTTTTAAGGGTATTCAGGTGTATTTTTACTCTCCTTTCTGCCTAGTGTAGCTTTTTCTTTCGTCAAGCAGTTTGCAAACAAGCACAACTGTTCCCCAGTCTTATCATGAGAAGCAGCTGAGATTAGGTTGACACATTGTTTACTTGGCATTAATACAGATCCCTCTTGTTTCGCTGAATTCTATTTCGCTGAAAAGCAGGCAGAGGTACATCAAGCAGGCATGCCGGGGCAACTTGCACTTCAGCACGGGTTACTCTCTGTGTGTTTGTCAGCCATGGGTGAAGTCACATTCTGTTCTCAGTTATTTTCCCCCTCAGGGCCATGCCATCGCACTTTGTAAAATCTGTGTGTGTGTGAAAAGGCAACAAAGTGGAGCAGGGGTAAAAAGGACCATTCTGCCAGGAGAACGGTGCGACTGGCAGGTTGGTGTCATTTCCTGCATCATGTTTTTTTTTCTGGGTCATTTCTTTTGAGTACACTTGTGTCTAAAAATAAAGGCAGGATTAATTCTCTCTGCAGGGCAGGGCATCCAAACTACAGAAAAACCATCAGCTAGTGTTTCCCTTATAATCCTGTGGGAGATGCACTGTAGATAGAAGTGCTCTGGCTCCTAAAAATGAAGTTCCTGTCCAGCTGAACTTAAGTAAACATTCTTAATGAGGGAAAAGTAATAATAAACTTACCTTTGTCATTTGTTATACTGCTGCACTGTTACTCATTTTTAGCCCACCAGTCATATCTTAAATGGGGTGGGATTTGGGATCCTGGCAACTCCTGGAGAAGAGCCTTTAGACGTGTTGGAACAGGGTTATTTTAACCCAAACCGTGGTATTTTTAAGGGATGTCTCCATCCTATCTCATAAAATATTTTTAAACTGATAGGTATTGGCTTTATTGTGCACGAATCGAAGCCCAAACCTTCATTTATGTCCACTTTCACACAGGCGTTTTCAAGGAGAGCTCAATGTGTTGCAGCACGCTGCTGAAATGTCTACAGTGAGGAAATATTTAACATTGAAAAACCAAAGCAGTTCAACAGCTGCTTGTAATGTTTGCAATGTCAGCATTTTGTGAGGTGGTAGCAACAGTACGACTACTTTCATCTAAAAAGTAACACCAATGAGTTCACTCAGGTGACTGAGGACAAGGCTGCACACAGCAACACAATGTGGAAGCTACTTTTAAAAGAAGACAGAAATGTCCTTGAGACAGTGACAAGGCCAGAAAGAGCCTTGGAACTTTTGTATGGAAAGCAAAAAATGCCATAATTGGCCTGTTTGTACATGATTCAAATCAAAGTGTTGCTTTATACGCAGCACCTGAGCTTCACATCAAGGTTCCTGACCACCTACGGGGTCTTTTGCCAGATAAGACTTCTACTGGTTTTGCCACTTTGAAGCAAAATTGAAGTTTCTGTTCAGTTTTAGTACACTAGCTTTTCTACAACACTGCGCCAAGTGAAGTTGTTGTTTTTATTTGTCATGACTGTGAATTTTAAGTTAATCTATTACACCACATTGAAGTGGAATTGTGATTATATTACTCATTGTGAGTGTTTTAGTTTCACTGCTAGAAGGCAGCTCTGAATGGAATGGTGATAAGAGCTATTTATTAAGACATATTTTAGTTTGTTTACTTGGCTATTTTGTTAAATAAAACAGTGCTGCACTAAGTGGAGTTTGATAAATTAGTTTCCTACTAGTTATGTCACAACCTTATCCTCGAGGGAGAATACAAGTTTTTAAAATTGTACAGAAACTATTTTTGTGAGACGGGGGCACATACGCATCAAAATGTCTGAGGTTGTATTTTCGTGCTGTTCTATCTGTTTTTTAAAGTGTGGTAAAAAAGCAGTTTGCATGGTCAAGTAGAAAATTAAAAATCAGAATGCAACAGTGAAAATGTCATTCCACATGAGTAATGGAGACTCCCTGAGGCGCAAACATGCTCCACCTTGTTTCTACCTGGAACTGTAGCACAGCTTGTGTCTAGTTTTGAAGTCTACAGAACAGGATGAATAAAAGTAGTATCTAGTATCATGAACACAACTCAGAGAAATAACCAAATATTTCAATTCCGGTGCTTCGTCCAGCACAACTAAAAAGCTATAGCACAGAGTCGTTTTGCAAGTCCTTCAGAAAAGTCGCACATCTTTAGAGCAAACGTCACACAGTCAGTAAATTTTCATCAAGTCGAGATACACAGCTGTCACTTGATGGAACTCAGTGAATAAACCTGGAAGACAGCCCGTGCATCCCTGTTTGTTTGATCCGCGGCGCCTCATGCCTCTCTAAACTCCGGGGTTTTGGAAATTTGGCAAAAGATCTGGACACGATGCTCTCGAGGGTTCCGTTTTTCGAGGGGATGGAAAAAGACTTCTTGAGTGTGGGAAATAATTTCCAGTGGAGCTTAGAGACAGTAATTCCACTGTCTCCTTCTGTCCTCTGTGTGGGCCGAGCTCCAGGGAAAAAGCTCCCGCTGCTCTCTGCTCCACTAACACCAGGCTCACTCCCTCCTTCATCAGAGATAAGGGGAAAAACCTCAGCTGCCATCCGCGCTGATGGCTTCACTCGCCCCATTCACAGCGGTTTCCTCGGCGTGTCTCTATGGTTACAGCATCTTATGCGTGGCTGTTATGTAATTGATTGTAACAAGTGTTTTATTTACCCACTGTACCTCTCCTGCTCGAGTCAAACTGGGGGCCTCACAATACAACTGTGGGCCTACACAGCTGGCCTCTGGGTGACCAGTGTACGCTCTGCTGTTGCTAATGTGATTGCAGAAGCTTTTAGCATCGCCATGCAGTGACATTTTCACAGATATGAAGTGTTAGACTGAACTCAGGGCACATCCAAACACATAAACATTTCATCCCTCCTCCTCTCTGCTGGATCAAGTTGACTGAACTGTATCGTAGCACTATGAGAACGGAACAACTGTGATGAACTGACAAATAAGAGACGGAAAAGCAATAAAGTCTCAGCAGAGTTAAACAAGATGATAATTACACCTGTAATGAGCTGACAAACATGGACTCCAGCCAGATGTGAACGTATGATTTGATTTATGCAAGGATGTCACTTAACGAGGATGACGGACATCCTTTATTTTGAGGTAATGCATCATCACTTATGCATAATAAAGTCTAAACGTACAGACACAGTTTTTAGCACTTTGCTTTTGTTGATACTATTTTTTAAAAGCCTTTCGGACTGTACCATCTTAGAGACCTCGCCACAGGCTGTCCGGGTTTACTGTCATGCTGCAGAATGAACTCTGGAACAATCAGGCGAGGTCCTGATGGTATTATTTGAAGGATAAGAATTTAAACATTAAGTGTTTAAAGCATCTCCAGAGCATTAGATATTTGAATCTATATCAAACCTGTTTCAAAAAGAGGGATGTAGATTTAATGTCATTCATGTCTCAGTGTCACATGTTGTATCCATTTTTGTATTTCATCATTCAACTCATTTGTCAGAAAAAAAACCTTAAAGTGTTTTCAGCCTCTCACGTTTTTCAGTTTTCTTCAGTTTTCATCAGTTTTTATATTATTGCCAGTTGAATATTTTAGGGTTTTGGCAGGGATGGGCTGGAAACAAAAGGGAGCCTGGGAATTCGCTGGCAGGCGGCTGTAATTTCATTCCCTAAATTCGAAATGACTCAACATGTTTGTCAATTAACAAAACTTTAATTTAAAAAAAACTTGTTAATTTGTATTGTTTATGCAGGACTAAAATACAAAACAATGAAACTATATTTCCAAGGTTTCCCTGATGTTTGCGTGAACTAAAAAATTCAATACCCAATCTAGTTTACATTCTCTGCACTGCTGGCTGCGGGTTTTCTCTTTTTCTCCCTTTTTCCCCAGTAAATGCTCGATGCCTTTGCTTTCGATGCCAACTCCTATCTGCTGTTATGGATTTCACCAGCAGTCTATGAAAAGCCCATGAGGTATTCTAGTAATAGGCCACTAGTAAGCTATTCAACCTTAAGCACAGAATATTTGAATGCAGATTTTTCTCTCTCTTTAGTTGCAGGTGTAGTCATACAGTAAGACTCTTTCAAAAATGCACTTCTTTTTACTAATCTGACAGCATTACAACATGATGGCCTTAAGTCTGAATGAGCACCCTGGTAGCTTTTCTGTAAAAGTAGTGATGGTAATCTTAACATTTATGTAGCACTGTCAATGTGGCACAAGTCTGGATGCTTGGATCTTGTGCATGTGGCAAATATCGTGTGTGAACCAGAACCCTCTCTGTCGATGTGGAGAATGTATATGGATGAACCTGAATGCAAAAGTGACCTACTGTAAGTCTAAATGATAGAATGACTTCACTTTAACAAATTGATGAAGCCAGCGATGTTACGTGTCTCATGTCTGACAACGACTGTAAACATATCTAGCCTGAAGGAGACAATTAATTTGTTTTCTGTCATGCAGGTGCATGCACTATATATAACATTAGAGATGTATAGTGTAAAGGATGCACATAGTCTCAGTTTTGTTTTCAGCTGATGGCTGTTGGAAGCTCCTGTTTACATTTCTGCACAGCCCACACTCATTGAAATCATTTCTTTCTGTCTGAATGTAAGCTCTCTTTTTGGCTCTGGGCTCAGTAGAGACATAGACATTGCGTCGCTGAAACAATCCATATTCACTTGAACAGTCTCAGGTGCCACTTAGATCCTGCTGTGATTATAATATTGAGCAGATCCCTTCTCCAAAAAGAGCGTGTGGAACTGGTGGAGACTCTAAGGGTAGGGTTAAGAAGGATCTATAATGAGGAACCAATAGACACCAGGACAATCTCCAGTAACTTCCTGCTGCTCTCTGCTCTCTGAGCTGCTCATCACTCTTTGACTCCTTCCTTTTTTTCTTCTCCCTCTTTCTCTCCCTCAGAGGCAACACAGGGCCTGAGGAACCTGCAGCAGCCTGCTGAAAGCCAAACAGTGTGAGAGAGTATTGAATTGTTTTCCCTCCTCTGCTTTGAGCAGTAGGCGAGGGAATCAATGTAGTTTTGGTCAACAGCAGCAGGTCCAGCCGTAGGAGGTGTAGCAGGATTGTCAGGGCATCACTATGCATGTTTTGTTCTTGCTTTTTTTCTAGTTTGTCTTGTCTCTGCCTGCTGGAGACAGACTTCAGTGTACTTGTGATTTAAGGTGGATTCAGAGACTACAACACTAGTCGAGGTTAGCATGTGTGATCAGGTGGCAGCGCCTGTGAAAAGGGTGAGTGGGTGACTCAGGTTACTCTGCCATTGGCTTTAAGGCAGCCTTCTGTCAACACGATGCTGGCACGTCTGCCGTTACATTGGCATGCACTCGGCTTCGCTCTTGCATTGGTAAGCAATCACGACATCTGAATGCTCTCCAGAAACATTCAGAGGCTGTGCTGTTGAATCGCAGTCACTGTGTGCATGAGGTTTCCCATTTCTCTGCTGTTTGTCTCCATGAAATCGAGGCTATCATCCTTTACGTGAAGGATTGGCAGATTACAGGAAACATAGTGATGGAGCTTCACAACGGTGAAATCTGACATTTTATTAGCATGTATTCACAGCGTGTCTAGGGTGTTTTATTACAACTGTGGACCATTTCCTCATTTGGTTTATTCAGTTCATCAAATGTTTATTAGGATTGTGTTCTAGATCTTGCAAAAGTGGCTGCAGTGGGCATTTTCTGAGCTATGTATTGTACATGCTAGTTCAGGACCACACTTCACAGCATGGCCTTTTAGTACTTTATTATAAGGCTCCAGCACCCTTGCGATTGGGGGCAAACAGTGCATTCAAAGCTGGCCACTGTTGCACAAATGCTGTTTTTGCTTGTGTAATACTGAACACAAGGCCATGAAATGACCCACACTAACCAACAGGGTTTTGACAGTAGAGTTTGCAAGCTCTTTTGGCAGCCCTGCCAAACAGGTCCTCCTACACTGTCCTCTTAATTAGCCCAGTTATACAATAAAATAAATATACCTTTAGTTGCAAAAAAGTAAATAGTGAAGCAACAATGCAAAGAAAATATAAAACTTGAAGTTGGTGAAGTAAAACAGCTGCTAATTTCTGTTAAACATGGATCTTTCCCTCCTACAGGACAGCAAACAGAATCTACTTTTGCTGTCATGTAAACATATACCAGCAACTGTTAAAGAAATCTGAAAAACTGGAAAACAAAATAGAAATGTTAATCTTCAAAGTTAAAGTCACTCCTAATTCCACACAAGTTTGCACAGGAATTTAAAATGCACATAAGTGTGATGTTTGTTCTATGAGGAAAAAAGAATTCAGAGTATACAGCAGTATCACTCTCTCTAGACATATGATTCGAAATTGCATCACTTTACAGTAATTGCACTCTGTCTAAGGTGAACAGTAGAGTATTTGCTCTTGAGTAAAAAACAAACAAAAAAAACTGTTTAGATTCACTATTTCAAAAGTACAGGCCCCACAGTAGAAACTCAACCCAACAAAAGTCAGTACCACTTTCATTACTGACATCAGGTCATAGTTTTCACCTTTTTCTTTTTTAGAAACTCTTGTGTGATTTTGGCAGTGTGCTTTGGATGGTTATCAAATGGGAATATTTCTCTTCTGCCAAGCCTCTGCAGACTGGGAGTTGTCTTGTCAGATGGTATTTTGGTATATCCACAGTCATTCGTGATACAACACGTCATCACACTCCCATACCCGTGCTTCACCGTCGGGTCTTTGCATTCACTGTGGTAGTCCTAGACAGGTTAACACAAAACAAGCTGGAGCCCATCTGAGCCAAGTCTGAAGTTCTCGCGTCTGTTGTTCTGAGGTAGACTGTCCATGACATCGTTTTAGGAGGACGACAACGCTGCAGCTCTGATTAGTGGTACTATAGCTCTTTCTATATCTGCTGATTACTGCTGTAACTGGGTTTCTAATGATTTTTTCTTAGTCACTGATTGTCCTACAATCTTTTCCATCAGTCTCACAATCAGATTTTTATATTCCTCTGAAACTTCTTTCAGTTTGGGGCCATGATATAGACATGCAGGTAGACACAGTTAATAGGTCCAAAACTGAGAAAGTTCTGGTGTTCACAGGTCATTTTCTTACTGTATTCATGCAACAAGGCTAATTGTAAATCACAGGTGTACTCAACTTAGTTTCAGTGATCCCGGGTTCTCTTACTTGTGTGTCAGTAATTACAGGTGTATTCAGTTTTGTTCTCAGAGTTTCTGCTCTGGGACCTGTGATTTCAGTAAACTCTTTACAAAATATTTGTCTATGTTGTTCATGAGAGGAAATACTCAACTTGTTGGCTGAGAAATAATGCAACTGTAGTGAAGTGAAATTTTAATCATTTGACTTTTAAATGATGTTACACAGAGGGTGTACTCACTTCTGTTGTGTACTGTTGCTTCTTATTCTGGACGCAGACATGAATTATAGCTGCTTTTTTAAACATGACCATTTGCGGAGGTGAAAATCCAAGGAAATGAGCAATGAAAGTGGTTCTGTACGGCTGCCGCAGTTTCTCACTGAAATCTGGAACATGTTGTTCTTTATTAATAGACTAGACTAAAATATACGCTGATGACATGATACACTGGTAGTCAAGTGTTGTCAGCTCTGGGGGCTTTGTTGTCAGTACAAAGCGCTTATGAGAACTGATTGCTCTTCTCCACTCTCTGGGCAGAACAAAACCCGCTTGCCCTTTTTTTTTTTTTTTCTCGTATGTGCACCTAGTTGGCTGTGCTCCGTATTCATCATCTATATCTGCCCTGCCCTGTGACAAACATTTTTCTTGGCTCAGACTCATTCCTGTGAAGCAGCCGGTGAGATTTCCAAAGCAAAGTTATTGCTTTACTCTTGTTTTTTTGTTGTGTTTGCAACAACTGAGTTGTATTATGCCGTTGCCTTTTAATGGCCTGTTTGCATTAAAATCTCATTCAGATGTAATATTGATGGGGTTGACTGCCAGCAGATAAGTGAGACAAGCTTATCTTTTATTCATCAGACAACCTGTGCTGTCTGGATGTTGACATTCAGTTGCATCTTGTATGGATAAGTAAATGCAAAAAAGACAAAGAACATTTTTTACGCGTATGCTCAAGATTGTTGAGGGTTTTATTAGGTATGGTGTGCCAACTGTTTGTTTTCAGGGGTGCAGCAAAATAGACCGAGTGTCATTTTTTGGTTTTGTCGTTTATTCTTTGAAAAAGTTAGATTAGTGTGCATGTTCAACAATTTCCCTGAGGTACCCTACCAAAGGGATCAATAAAGTTCTATCTATCTATTTATGATGGTGACAATATCATCTGTCATGGATGTGGAACTAACAAGTGGTTGTTAAGCAGAGGCCAGTGCTAGTGGGGCTTAAGGTGTATTCTCCCTCCCTACTTCATACGTCAGAGAGTGAAACCTAACTTGCACTCGATCAAAGAGCAGACATCCTGATGTGACGACGCTGGCCGCTCAACAGCAGAACAAAACTCTCATGATGTTCCGCACCACTGCACAGAGCCACAGAGCTTCAAATCCCTTATATCCTGTCTTCCGCTCACTGTCCGTAATGAAAACGTGAGGCTGCTTACCAAAGCACGTGTAAAAGAAGGGTTAATGATGAGAACCTGAGGCCAAAAGTAAGTGCCTGCTTCCTGGTAGAATTTGCATGTTCTGATGATGAGTGCGAGGGGCTGCGTGGCTCCTCATCACTGATGAAAGCTCTCCACTGCTACAACCAGCCTGATTGGCTCGTCTCTGCAGTGTTGCGTTGGCATGCAGTCCCAAAGCTGCTGAATTAAATGGTCTACTTGTTGTTAACTGTGCTTTCAAATAGTGAACACTTAGGTGCTTGCTTTGAGCAGTTTGTTTTGATGGACTGGGTGGAGTTAGAGGCTTTCATTACAAGTAGTGTATTGAGTGATCCGCTCCCTTAACTCTGAGATAATGAAAGTTTCATTAGTTTGGCATTGCATTTGAATAATGTTAAATAGCTTTGACAAGAGCATAGCTGGCTGCTAATCAGTTAAACAGCAAGCAGAAACAGAATAACATCAACTTTTATTTGAAGTCATGTTTCTGACCACCTGACCAATGAAAGTCCAATATGCACTCTCCTGCCTCTATTTTTACCCACTCCTCCCCATTCACTGCAGCTCTGGCGCTCCAGCTCCCCTAAGACACTGTTCGCGAGGGCAAATTGTCCTATTAGAGTTCATCAGCTGTACATGTTCGAACTGCTAACTGATTATGAAGAAGAATAATGATACAGAAAGCCTGTTTACTTTGCTCATGGTATGTCTTTTAGCGTATAAAAATATACCATATGGACACGTTAACAAGGTTCTTCACCGCAGGGAGTCTCTGTTATAGCTGAGACAAAGTGCCTTGAAAGCCTAGCTCTAATACCTTATTACTCATATTAGAGAGCTACATTGGTTCTGGGATCCCACAGAACCCAACAGAAAGGCTGCAGGGAGTGGGTGGTTTTCACTTTGCTGCAGGTGGGAGTAAGCGGTCGAGAACTAAATTGCATTTACCACAAACCAGCAGGATGGAGTCAACAAATGAGGTTGAAAAGAAGATCAAAACAGGTCTTTACAACACAGAAACAAAGCGAGGCAACTCTGACATGTGGATACATTTCTCAGTTGTTACTGATAAAAATGGAAAATAATTGGCCTAATTGACCCTAACTGCGGTAAATGTGCAATGTACTGATATACGACTAGCACATATCTGTCACCTCTGGGTTAAGGAGATGCCTGCTCTGTTCTCCCACACCAATGTACGCTCTCCTTCAGAGATAAAGCACTTCTTCCTGCACGTGTTAAACAAGATACACTCAGAATTGTATATTTGTGCACTAACTGCTCCTGTCTAACTGAATTAATTTTTATGAATGTAATTATTGAGTTTAGAATTTTCCTGTTCATCATCTTGGTCTTGGACAGGATGAGTGGATGAGTGGATCTAGAACTGGAGGGAACTGCACATGCCAATACGGTGGCAACCTGCCCTAAAATATAATCTGCCTTAGTGCATATTTTACTTTGACCATAATTTAGAGGTCATCCTGTATTGTAGGAGACTTGAAACTCGATTGAGACCAGTCACGCAATAATAACGTATTTATTGAGGTAATAAATTAAGTGAAAAGTAGTGCCATTTTTGCATAGACTCATACACAATTTGACTTCTTTTTGCAACCAAAGCAGTCGCGATAAAGAATGCAGCTTTAAGGTACTTATGCATTGGCTTCACTTCTCTGTAGGTTACATCCACCTGTTCGATACAGTCTGTGCTCCAAAACTGAATCAGTGTCCATAAACCTTTATGTCCAAATGCTCAATATGATTATTTTGTGGGATTTCATCATGTCAGAACTTAAGGCTCAAGTGTTTTTCTCACAAACTAGTCTCAGTTCTTCATTTATGTAACATAAGCTGGACTCCAGTCTTGTCCTGGATAGACTGAAGCAGCCTCAGTTCTGCAAATACAAGCCCTGCTGAGTACTTTTTGTCTTTCAAGCAAGCTATAGAAGGTAAAATGTTGATTTGTAATCTTTGCTCTATTTTGCACTGGCCACACTTTTGTATAAACATGACTTTTCTTGTTCAATCCTGGTTTAAAATGGAGCCACCCATCATCGGAGCTTACGCTGACATGAGATGCCTGCATGGATATTTTGGTGTTTTTCCTCTCGTAGTACTACACTAGCTGTAATGGGCACCAGCTTGGAACAACCCATTACGGGAAAATGATTCGGTTTGCAGGGTCAGAGAATATCTGCTCTTCAGCTCCATGTAATGTGTTTGTTGACACAGAGAGGTGGATAGTTGGAAACAGATGAAAAACCTGGGTGCGGCTTTATCTGTGTGACTCTCTGAGCTCCTCTGTCATTACTGGAGCGCTGCCACGGGGCTGATTTGTTTTAGGTGTTATCAGCGGTGCGAGGCAGCCTCGGGGAAAACATGTATTGCCCTACCTCATGTATGGGTCTCCATAACACCATCGTGCTTATTCCACAAGTTGAGGCGTGTGTTTACTGCCTCATAACCTGCATGATGTCATCTAAATGCGAGAACTGAAGGATGGGCATGCTCGCATATGGTTAATGTTGACTTAAACAGCCCACCAGCCACTGAGCGCTTCTTCCATTCAGTCCAGTGCTTATACATAACAGAGCAGTCTGTTATGCTAGTATAAGCACTGGTCTTTTTGTTCAAGGCTGGGAACTCTCCACCCCTTCGCCAGAAACCCTGCTGGCTTGAGTGACAATTGGCATATTTACCCCTCCAGACCTATTGATCCTGATCGTATGGTTAAGGCCAGCTGCAGTCGGTGAGGTATTTAGTGTATTTGTATCCGCTGACAGAGTTGAAAAGGTGGGTCAGGCCACCTTCGTCGATGAAATTCTTTAGTTTTTTTTTTAAGATTGTGCGTCAGCTCCACTTGTAGCTGACAGCAGAGTGAATTATGAAGAGCCATGACTATTTGTCTTTATATCTGTCCATTAACCCCTTAGCTCTTAACTGTATGTCTCTCTCCCAGAACAATAAAGACTCACTGATGTTTGCTTTAGTGAGACCAACAGTTAGTGACACAATACAAGTTTTACTGTTTTTAACACATTTGATTATGGGTAAATTGAATGTTTGCTGCTAATGAACATTGCACTGTTCATTGGTTTATAGATTTTTTTTTCTTTGTTAAACTCTAAGTGTATTAATAAATGAATTGTTCTCCCAATTCCCAGAGCCCGACTGTGTATTTTACTTTGTATGCAGTTTACAATGACATCCAAGAACTTTATTTAAACTCTGTGAATCCCAAGAAGTTTCTGGGCTCTGGGCATGTAGCCCCACCTGCTATAGATCGGCTGTTTGACTAAGTCTATTTACATTTTAACAACCTCTACAAACTCACACTGCTGCGCACATCAGTTCCAGGAAGGCATTTCACCATGCTGAATGTATCTTCCAACCAGTTTTCACACCATTTGGAACCATGCTGCAGTTATTTTATTGATCAAATATGACATGTAGAATAAAGTGATTTGGTGGAATGTCACAGTGTTATGCTTAGATTTAGTTTATTCATCCTGACGGTACAGCACGCTACACATGATGCGTTTACAGACCATTAAAAAGCTGAAGATCCGATGATTCTTTCAGATTTTTACAGTTTGTGGCTGATAAATGGTTCAATTTTGGCGATTAAAAAAAAGAGAACGAAGACATGCATGTTTGGGGGTTTGGAGGGTTAATGAATGATCATTTCTTTGATGATCTAAATGATGAGTCAATGACTGTTTCATAATTGACTGACAACTGAACCATTAACTGTCTAGAATTTTCTTTATAAACTATGCAGTTGTAATACATCAGTCATTTGTCAGTAAATTAATTAGTAAACATTAGTATACTAACTGGTTTGAACAGAGGAAGCATTTGACCCAAACACATTCTAACAGTGATTACTAAAAGCGCCTCAGGTGCTAAAGCGGCACGGATTTAAAAGATTTGTTGCTCTTGCTGTTGTTGTCATTGTTGTAGATTTCACAGAAAGTTAGGGACAAATTTTACTATGAACAAAACAAACACGTGAGAAAGACTTTTCTTGTTTCACAATGATGTGTCCCTGTGCACACAGCTAGCTCTTTATCGACATGGTTTTCTGAGTTTGGTGTAAAATGCCTCTACTAGCAACACAGAGGCCAGACCTCCACCCATCTAACACCTTCAGATTGAACTGAAACACCAATGCGAGACAGGCCTTATCACCCGATATCAGTGGCTGGTCTCACTAATCCTCTTGAGGTTGAATGGGAGCTGCAGCCAGCTTCCAAACTCTGGTGGAAAGCAGAGAAGTGGCGGTTGGTGTAGCAGAGTGTTAATGTTCCTGTTTTTAGAGTGAAATGAACTATCACATATGACTGTTGTTGGTGGAAAAAATACCTCTGACTGTACCTGTATTATTATGATTATTACTGGTCTTTAAAATCTCATGGTATTTAGTATTTTAGAGGACACACGCAGAGGGCCACGCTGACGACTAACATAACACCTTCACCTGTCTTTCATCATCAGACATCGCAGTGGTGGAGATGACAGATGCTTTCCGCCAGCTCTCGCTCTTCTACCACCTGGGAGTCAGAGAGAGCTTCAGCATGGCCAACAACATCATCCTGTACTGCGACACTAACTCCGACTCCCTCCAGTCCCTGCAGGTAAACCGTCATCGCGAGCAGAAAGCAGAACGCTCCTGGCCTCATTGCTTTAGCATGCAGTCCAAACAATCACAGTGGTTTATGAAGGTGGTGATTAAAGACTATATTTAGGAGGAGGTGGAGGGAGGGCACGGGGTTGACAGGAGCGTAATTTGATGGTGGCGACACATAAATGCATCAATAATTTGACGCAAGGAGATGAGGTTATAAAACATGTTGAGAGCAGAATATTAGATCTGAGGGTGAAAAGAGGAGAGGGAGTTCTGTTTCCAGTATTTGGATTAAAGGCTTTCCTTTGTTTTGTTTCTATGTAATGTTTAAAATTTTGATTTAATTCAAGAGTCTTAAGGCAACACATTTCAACCTCCACCAAGGAGGTTTCATTCTATTCTGGGTTGTTTATTCGCTGGAAATTTTTAAAAATTTGTTATGGTACCAGATTTGAGAAAGAATGATGTGAAGTGAGGTCATGATCTAAAAAAACGAGTGGATCAGAGGCAAGGGAAAGAAGTTTTCGCAGGGGAATTTAATAGCCTTTTTGCTATTTTATCATGAATCATTGAATATTTTATTTACTATTTAAAAGATTAATTGTTAGACACTGTAATTGGAAACACAACGAAGAACTGTAGGGACAAAGAGAGAGGTCCTTGACCAAATCCACCTAGAATCATCGCAGTTTTGTGGTCCGTATCTTAATTACTAGGCCACATTATTGATATTCTACAAATAAAATAACAAATATAGAGTGCATACCGTTTTGGAGTATGCAAGCTCTACTTTGTGAATTTTTTTTTATGACCAATGTAAACACTCTTCATTAATGTTCATGGTAGAGTCGGCTATTTTAATCCATTTTTGTGAAATTCAGCAAGTATTTCCTCACGCTGTGTTAGCAGCAGGAGGTGTGATGTGAGATAAGGCAACTTAACTCAAACACATGATGCTACAACTATTTTTACCACTTGATACAAAAAGTAAACAGGTCTCCTTCCCCATGACTAATCTACAAGAGAAGTTTGACTGACAGAGCATAATTTATTCAGATTTAGGGGTACTTGGAAATGTATTTTTCCAACCTTCTTGAAAAGACAGTTTGTACAGCTAAATAACAGAGAAACAGGAGAGAAAAAAAACTTAAAAGGAAGATTTAGTTGTAAAACAGTCATGCAGTGTCAGGTGTAGGGCTGCACAATTAAGAGAATATTAATCATGATCTTGACTTTAGCTTCCCACAGTGAAATGAACATTAACAGACCATCTGCTGTACAATCTCTCGGTTTCAAACTGGGTCAATCTGACATTAAAAGACATTATTTCACTATTTTCAAGGCCATTTATGGTCCCACGTCTGTGTGAATAACTGATGGAGACCAGAGGTTTCACTGTGCACACATGAGCACCAAGCTTCTACTGCAGCCTGCATGTGAGACGTTTAGGGAACACTGGTAAATTGTAAAGTCTGTTACTTGGTAGGTTTTCAGCAAGTCATGTGTTTTGGGTGCAACTGAATTTATATTAAGCATCTATGCAGACAATTCCGTTGAAGAATAACCTGGTGTTCAGTTTTATTTTATTTCAGTACTCTGTTTAAGTGTCTTGCAGTTTCTACCACTACATGAGGCAACACAACTAATTTGTTTGAACATTTAAATCAGCATCACAAAGCTCCGTATGACAAATGCAAAGTACCCCCCTTATAAATCATCCAAGTTATTCTTGCATGATGTGGGTGACTTTTTTTTCTTCAAATAGTTATTCAAGTCATCTGGTGAAAATTCCTGTATTTTTTCATACTTTAATATATATTGCAGGATTCCAAATATCACAATGTCAGCTTCTTCCGATGCTGTGCAGCCCTGTTATAAACATACAGCATCAGATTCCTCAGTAAACAAATGAACTGTACAGTCAACTGACACTGATGCCCAGCCTGTCAGGAGGAGTGCACCTCCAGAGGTAAAATAAACACAACATAAAAAAACGAATGCACATTCTCAGCTCTGTTGTGTCATAGAAATTGCTTAAGATGGCATTCTTTCCTGCTCTAATGGAAACGGATACTGGGATAATGCGAGCTCTCCCTTCCTGTGGTCTGCCACAGTGCCCACCCATCTGTCTGGGCGATGGAAAAACTGCTTCTCACACTGCCTGAAAAGACCACTTCTCTCTGCTGGTTTCCTCTGATCTCCATCAGACTGCCAAATTGTTTCATAAAGCACTGTTAAAATATACACCAGCATCTCTTTGTGTACTCAGTGTAGTTGTGCTGGTTATACTTCTTTCTACTGCTTTTCTGAAGAATGAAATAGTCTCATAGTACCTATGAGCAAGTCGTTTATTTGTTATTGAGCCACAGTTGTACTACAGTTCACCCATGCTTAAGATTGATTCTTTTGAAATACCAGCATGAAAGAAACCCTGGTATTGATTACAGATTGTAAGACATCCTAAAGGTCATCACAGCTTTTACGTGGAAAAACTAATGTGATATTGATGTTCTACAAACACACATTATTACTTTGTATTCCTTAAGGACAGGCAGGTATTAGTAATACTCTACATTCAATGCTGCTAAGGTCATTCATTCTGTTGCTCAGCCACTTTATCATTGTACCCAGCTTGTGATAAAAGAGACTGGCACCGAAACTCTTTTGTGTGTCTATGTGTAAACTGTAACTGTAATTTCATTAACTTAGCAAATGCACAGCACATAGTGATTAATGCATAGTAAGCTACTAATAAATAAAAGACTAACAGCAAGCAATTAAACCTAAAACAGTAGTTATAAAATTCTAAAATCCTAAAATTCTGTCAATGTGTGACAATAATCTAACTAGAGCAAAATAACAGCTGTGATGTAGCGCATGACTTAACTGCAGCTGATAAACTGCGACAGTGTGTTACAGCTCACCTGTCTGAGGTGAAGAAAAGTACACGGTTTGGCTTTTTGTTCAATCTTAATTATTTCTGTCTCCATGCCACTGGTCATTTAGAATTATAAACAGCTAGTGAAAGTACCTCACGGGAAAAACTTTTACAATCAGCTAAAAGCAGCAAAACACACTTCAGCTCCTGTTAATGTTTAGTCAAAATCTGGGTTACATTATTGGTTAGTCTCGTTAAATCGACCTTCGTGGCAGCAAAGTTTTATTTTTGTGTTAATTTCAGTTTGTAATAGATGCAAAATTGTAAAGCGAGTTTTTTTTTTTTTTGTCATCTTTGTGGGGATTTTGGAACAATGTTTGTGCAGAAATGTGAAAAGAAATCTTGAGTATGTTGCGATTTCATGCGTGTGTTTCCATTAATGTGATCTAGCAAGAGCGGCATTGCAACTTTTACACAGCAGTAACCAGGATTCTCATTCAGACATGAATGAAGAAAGACCTTGGAGGAGTATTTCAGATTCTGATTAGTTTCTCACCTCCGCACACTTGGCGAATCTCTGCATGGAGTGGATATGATTGTTACAGAAAAGTGTCAGGCAAATCACATTTACCACCAACGACGCTCTGATTTTGTGCTGAAGGGGGGTTTCAGACATTGTTAGATAATCCAACAAGCATTTATTTTGAGGCATAATGAAGCCTTAAGTTGTGTTGTATACACCGGAAGTAAAGCTAAACTGGGTCTTTCTATAAGAAGTCAGTCAGTGGCTCCATTCTGACCGCCGCAGGATTTGTTTTATGTAAAGGAACTTAAGTATATTTGATGAGGCCATGCAAAAATGTTACTTTCATACTTTTCTGTAGCAGTTGCAGGCCCTTGAGGTACATATGGGGGGATTGAAATTCACAATTTTTAATCCATTTTGGCTGGAATTTTTGAGTTCTCACACTTTATTTACTTATGATAAACACGTGAAATGTTTAGGGATGAAAACCACATTTGAGCTCTGTTCAAATCTGTAACATAATCAGATGTATATCCACTCCAGGTGTCTAAAGACTAAACCTTGTTTTTGTTCAGCATGATTTTTTTCTATTACCAACTTTGAGCATCAATGTCATGGGATATCTCATAGCTTTAAAAGCAGACTTGCATCAGTTCAATGTCTATGATGCTGATCTAATGTCTTTTTTTTTTTACCTACATTTTGATACCAGGTTAATGTTCTCGCCATGATGCCTTCTGTGTCAAAATAACTTTCTAATAAAGGTGTATTTTACCCACCCCCTTTGTACTTCAAGGACCTGCAAAACAGAAAATAAAACTTAATCACATATACTAAAGTTATTTTGCAGAAGAAAATTGGCTGATTCTAAAGGGATCAGGTGGGAACTTCTTTCCGATTCAGTTGTTTTTAAGTGAGATGACTCTATTTCACCCACCCCTTGATCTATACACTTAGTATAGGCAAAACACCGCCTGTATTATGAACCATGCAGTATGCAGGTTCACCTGCGCCTTCAGTATTCTATGCTTCTGAGAAGCCAGATGCTAAATGCACCCTTAAAGGTACTTTTCATCGTAAATAAAGCCTTCCGGCATAACAAGCATGTTGCATGAACTTCCTTCCTCATCTACAAACAGCCTTTGAATATTTTAAAAGAAGCGCTGTTGGCATCAGCTTGTAGTTTCTTTTCTCTTGTTTTACTGGTGTATTTCTCTTACTGGCAGCAGCTGTCGCCACATAATGTCTGCTACACTGTCATAGCTTTTCACTGGAAACATTCATCAGCTATTTGACAAGCAGACAAACTGTCATAAAAACAATGTCATCTTGACAAAATGGTACTGTCTCTCCACGCTGTATTGAATGGTAATGATTTATATTATTTTACTCAGTAACACAGTGTCCAACACAAAATTGCTCCCAGCAGAAAATATTCCTATTGAATCTCTAAATATATTTTTTTTCTCTTCTCTTCTTACAGGAAATCATTTGCCAGAAGAACACTGTAAGTACACAAAGCAATTTTCCCTTGCCTTTGCCTTTCACACATTACTCACCCATTGCTCACACATCACACATATTATGTGGTGCAAAGAATATGCTTTTGTAGAGCGTGCGGGGATCACAGTATCTAACGCCTTATGTTTCTCTTCTCAGTGTTATAAAGGCTTTCTCTTGTGCAGCCCACTTTTGTTTAGAAGCTGTGATAAATGTTTAGCTTCGTGAAAACATCTTCGCTTCCACTTTCAAGATGTGTTTCTCAGATGACAGCTGTTTCATGAGTTCCAGTGACTGCACACGCACAATCTGCATAAAAAGGCGCACGCATTCTCAACATTTGACTTGCAAAAGCTGCAGCATTCAAATAAGGTGGTGCCTTAAAGCTAAGAAATCCTCCTCTGTAGTGGTTGTTATCCTCCTGTAGTTCTAATGAAGTCAGTAAATTAAATTAGCTTCACTCACTGAAACCTTTTAAGCAATACTATTTACATTTTTAGAGAGGTTAATGCTTTCTGTGTTTAGATAGAAATGCGGTTTTAATATTTTAAAGGCAATATGAGGAAGACAAAGTGGTGCATGTGTGTAACCCCTTTTTAAAACGCCAAACAGCATTGTAGGCTCCTGAACTGCATGGTGCACTCAGCAGAGAGAGATGTTATTCATTAACATGCAATTTAATAATTATTTCTGTCAGTTTTTGGCAGTTAGTAGAAAGATAACGTCAGAAAGCTGCAAGAGCCCAAGGTCATATCTTTGAATTCCCTTTTTTAAATCAAAACAATCAAAAGAATTTAACTTGCAGTGATAAACAGAGAAAAGCTGCAAATTTTCGCATCTGAGAAACTAAATGTAACAACTTTGTTCATTTTTGCTTGATTCATGCCTTAAAACACTGAATTGCTTATAGAAATTAATACTGATTGGTCCCCGGTAATAGACTAATTTGACACTAGAAGTTTCATTAATGCCGTGGCAGGAGCAGCCTGATTGTTGTCCATGTTCAGGAGTCAGATGAAAGGCTTAGCTCTCCTAAGTGGCTTTTCAAAGTGGAAGGTGGCTTTGTGCTGCATGTAACGTACTGTTCTCTGACTCTGACTCGTACCGTGTGAGGAGAGCTGATTATCACTCACAGTATGAGAGTGAGAACTCACGGATGTCCCTTATGTGCACTCGCTGTCTTTGTTCTCCCTGTTTCCTGCTTGTATTAAGGCACTTTAATGCCCTCTGCACTGGTGCATATGCTCTTAACTAACCCTCTGTGCTGCTAAAAGTGCACCCAAAGTGCAGCATTGGAGTTTTTGGTCATTGTCTTTTCTATCCCTTTGATGCCAGCTGTTTACTCTGAATGCAACATAATTTATATCAGTTTCAAATAATCCTCATTCATACATGCATTTCAAAAAAATAAAAAATCTTCAAAGAAACTTTCCGCTAATAGTCAGCTCCTCCTGAAAGCCAAAAGTCAAACCATGACACAAGCTTTTCTTTTCTAGCTGATAACCAAACATTTCTTCACTAGAAAACTCGTACGTACATGTTACCCAATTTGGATGTCATCATACCATTCGATAGACATTATCAGGGCACATGTTCTGGTACTTATGGGCCAACAGAGACCTCCTCAGCCTTCTAGTTGACTCTGTGCACTCAGTTGCAAAGTGTAGTGTGAATTGTGGGGTGAAAGTCCACATTTCTCTCATCTAGGAAACTTGAGTTTGACTTGCTTCTCAGGAGCTAATTATTTTTTTCAATGCTCTTATTCACATGATGCCAAGAGTTTGCTAATGCTATCGGGGTTAGTTTCTGTTTATCAATGATCAGAATGGATGATAACCTCCCTACTGGACTTACTACAGGGTGGAAGAGGTCCCTACCGGCCCATGTGTGTGGGAGTAATGTATGCTGATAACAGCTATTTAATTGTCTGACAGCATCTAAATCAAGTTTTAGTCCTTGTATTTTGTGTGGAATATTACATAAAATGTAATTAAAATGTAATCAGACATGTTTTGCCTTATATGTCAGATTTGTTGAAGATCAACAGTGTCAATAATTTAGAGTCAGCTGATGAATAAGTCCTGTGTGCACTCTTTAAGCTCTGTGTTGTCTTCCCCATCTTCTGAGGGCAATACAGGTGCAGCTCAAAAAAACAGAATATCGTGAAAAAGTTCCAGTTTATCTTTTGTAGTTTCATTTAAAAAGTAAAACTGTCTTATATTTTGTATTCATTACACACAAAGTGAAAGAGTCTAAGTCTTTTTTTGTTTTAATTTCCAGGATTATGGCTTATAGCTCATGAAAATCTGAAATCCATTATCTAAAATTATTAGAATATTTTCTGTGATCAATTTTAAAATGGGACTTACAATACAGAAATGTCCAGCTTCTGAATAGTATGTTCATTTATGCAGTCAATACTTGGTTGACGCTCCTTTACCACAACATTACTGCATCAGTGCGGTGTGGCATGAAGGTGATCAGGTGTTTCTCATCGTCCTCTTGATACTCCGTATAAGGTTCAGTGGGGTTCAGGTCAGGTAAGTTGGCTGGCCAATCAAGCATGGTAATATCATGGTCAGCAAACCAATTGGTGGTAGTTTTGGCTCTGTGGGCAGGTGCTACGTCCTGCTGGAAAAGGAAATCAGCATCTACCAATAAGACCGTCAGCAGATGGAAGCATGAACTGCTCTAAAGTCTCCTGGTAGATGCTGCGTTGACTCTGGACTTGATAAAACACAGTGGACAAACATTAGCAGATGACATGACACCACAAATCATCACAGACTGCATTTGTCTTTTTTTAAAATACTATTTGAATAATAATAAACGCAAACTCAAGACTAACAATTCTAATATTTTGATATATTAGATTGCTGATTTGAATGAACTAAAAGCCATAATCATCAAAATGAAAACAAAAAGTCTTGCAATATTTCACTTTAAGTGTAATCAATATAAAATATTTGAAATTTTGTCTTTTTCGGTGTAACTTTTTTACAGTATTGTCATTTTTTGAGCTGCACCTGTATATGGATTTTTACCTGCTACGTTCTTCCCTTATTCTTCTCAGCCAGTCTTCAAGGTTGTGCAGTTTGGCACTGAGCAGGTAGTTATAGAATGCTTTGAGGTTTTTCTCTGAACACAGCTGCCTGTAAATTCCAACAAAACAACACTATAAACTAAGATCACAAAGTCGGAGGCCAGACAATAAGCTCAATTTCAGTGTAAAGCTCCATAAATCTGAGAGGAGGTGTGGATTCAGGTGCTAATTCTATACATTGTAATAATTTAGCAAACAGCCAGTTGCTCTTAACTACCATCTGCGTTGATGCAAATGCTTTTAATTTTTGTCTCTCTGCAGGTACAAATGTACCTGATTATTCTCTACTGTGAAAAAAGCATGCGTTTCTAATTCACTTGAACAAAGTGCATTTAGCTGCCTACTGTGATAATTGAAATCCAGGTAATTAGTCTCTATTTGTGTATATCCAGTTCCTGTAACTGGATAGACTTCTGTTCCTCTCCACATTCACTTACTGTACTCACGACTCGTTACCTGAAGTTGCAGCCCACAGGTGTAGCAGAGCTTTAGGCCTGGTGGAAGTGACCAGGTCATGACTACTTCCTCAGTGGGTTACTGACTGAAACAGTCATGGAAATAAAGCCCTGACACTGAGTTGTGATCTGCTCTTTGTGTGTCTCTGCGAAGGTGAGCGAGCGCGCAGTTCTGTACAGTGCAGCACAATCCTGCTGTAACTGCAGATGGATGGATGGATCATCGGCAAGGCTAACAAACCAGATGACTCACTCTGAATAACTGACTCATCCTCAGTCACATTCACCAGATTCCCTGTGAGCCAGAGCTGTCACATGTGTTTCAGCTCAGAAACTTGTTACCTGTAAACGACTAGGGTAGGTTAGCTTCAGATGACCTGCAGCCTCTCTGAAATATGCATCGGCCTGTGACAGCGAAGCCGTCATGTGATCCCTATGACGGCATGATCGCACACACAGAAGCTAAATTTAGCGGCAGTGTATTGCAACCTGTCTGCTTGCACCTAATAGAAACAGGGTTCAAGGGTTTATTTTTGAAAGGCATGCACAGCCTCTGCAGCTGCTGATGAAGTCATGAACCACTGTTGCACAGGAGGAAGTAGTCATCTACGGGTTGCTTTCATTGCTTCGACACCGCACCTTCTTTTCACTTCCTTTTTTTTTTCTGTTGGCAGTGAGAGCAGCAGTAGTCTGTTTACTCAAAGGTTGCTAAATAGCTGAAACCATGATTGAATATTAAAGGATGCAGCTGGGTAGCAGCCCGACCACCTTCAGATGTTGTGTTTCGGAATCGGCACACATCTGACATTCTGGGAACAGCTCTCCTTGAAAAGACCTTGGCTGTTTCTTGAGAATATCAATAGTGGATTTCCTGCCTCTCGCTCTTTCTGTCTGGGCTGTGTGTAAATACCGCGCGCATGTGTTTCCTCTCGGTTTATTCAGCAGCGGTGGGCCACCGCAACGGGAGCATCACGGCGGCTGCTGCTGCTGGAGAATCGTGTCGAGTTAAAACAAATACAGATACAGGATAAAGACAAAAAGCAGATGTCTGGAATTTGCGCTAAGTAAATAAAGAAGTACATTTTTAAGAGCTAAAACCACAGATAAATCTGAAGCAGGCATGAAACCAAGCTACTCCTGAATGCCACTGCTGGAGCAAACAGCAGGATAGAGCTTTGTTTGGCTCCAGGTGAGCAGTCAGACTTCAGTTTCTGCACGATTTTCTCGTGGCCCGGGCTGCATGAATAAGTAGAGTGTGTTAGCGCTCTGCTGTAAGTGTTTATGGGAAAGCAGCTCCTAATGGGGGGCTGTCAGCACTAATGCAGGTCTCCCCTCCCAGCTGCTACCTGTTTAGTCTGACTCACTCAACGCACCGCCACATTAACACTATTGTCTACGCAGACGGATCAGAGATGAAGCTTCATGTCATTACTTGAAACTGTCTCAAACCGGGGAAACGGCTCAGACTTCCTCCAGGCAATCTGCTTCCTCCCTATGCAATCTAATGCTTTACTGCACAATGTATATAAAAACTGCTGGAGATCAGTGTGTTGATCACATCATTTAGATAGGGTAGTTGTTTAAAGAGAATATGTGTTCTGTAGAGCTGCAACAACTCATCGACTTAAATTAATCAGCAGCTATTTTGGCAAACAATTAGTCGGGTTGTGTAATTTTTATGAGGAAATATCGATATTCTCTGATTTGAAGCTGCTTCAGAATTTTCTGCTTTCGAGGAAACATTCCAGGAAATCATCTAGAGCTTTGAGAAACATTAGTGGACGTTTCTCATCGTTTTCTGACATTTTAAGGCTCAAACAACTAATAGAGTAACTATGATAATAATTAACAGTGAAATTAATTATGAGTTGCCACCCTAGTATTTTGCACTATAAATACATACATTATACAGTTAGGCATTTTTTAAACTGCTTATGATGCATGATACTTTAAATTTGGAAATAAGATATATAAATATTCCCATATTCAAAAAAAATAACTGTAAAGAGCTGCCTCAAATTTATATATTTTAGCATACAACATACTGTATCGCGTATATATAGACATGCATTATAATCTATAAATATTTAAAAACAGGGAAAACAAGAATATAGAGCAAAAAATGCATCGCTCTATAAACACATATATTTAAATGTGCTGAGCCTAAGGGTTTGTATTTTTGTGATTTATTCTTGTGGATATTTCCAATGATACACCCACATTTGGCTAAAATATCACTGATGCCACTTTTCACACCCACAGTGTCAAACAGAGAGAACCCTCTGATGTTTAAATGCACTAATATCTCTTTTCTAAAATCGTGTCTCTTGTGTTGACAGACAAGCTCGGCTAACTACACCTTCATCCCGTACATGGTGACGCCCCACAACAAGGTGTACTGCTGTGAGAGCAGCCTGATGAAGGGCCTGACCGAGCTGATGCAGCCCAGCTTTGAGATGCTGCTGGGGCCCATCTGCATGCCCCTGCTGGACCGCTTCATCCAGCTGCTCAAAGTGTCGGAGGCCAACTCCCAGTAAGTGCATTGGGTTAACTGGACCTTTTTCTTGTGTGTTTTCCACAGAATTGTCATTTGATGCATCTTTCCGTTTTGCAATATTGCATGACTCTATATTTAATTTTATATACGTTTCATCTGCCATAGTTGAAATATAGATTTTATAAAGCACAAAGCCTGTATTGATGTTGACCATTGCGACCAATAATAGCAGATAAACAGGAATGCTGAACAATACAAACGTCCTGTTTTTGTGTGTCAGTGGTGTTCTACAAAAGGAAGAGAAAAGTAACTCTAGAAATAAATAAAAATGTCAAGTTTTCAAGCTTGTAACAGGCAGACAGGTTGTGATACCTAAACATTAGTCCTGGTTACGCCAGTATAGGAAACTGCTTAAGACCAGAAAAATGCAAGTACTGCACTTTGTCTTTGGATAATCTGCAGAGAAACACAACTATTAAACATTTGCAGTACATTGAATTAGATATTACAAAATAATGTACAATTCTAATATTTAATGGTAGTTTAAAGACATCAGATTACATAAATTCCACAAATCAAAATCCAAGATGGCAGCCGCTCTGTCAAGCTAATGTTACGTAGTTACTGTTAGCAGGAGTTTTGCTGGGTTCATTCAGTAATGACTGGTTTTGGTTGTTTGGAATAACAAACTGAGGTAGGTTACTAAAATGTATCACAAGGGTTTGCAGTTTTTCATTTCCAGAATGACAACTAGAGAAAAATCAATAAGTACATAAACTTTAGTTCTAGCTTTAGCTTAGGCTAACTTTAGCTATATTGCTGCTGTTATACTTGTGAAAGCTGTGCAGTGTTTTTTTTCTCTCTAAAAACTTTACGTTTTTCAATGAAATTATTCATTTATATAGCTATTGTTGCAATAAAACAACAAAAATGCTCTCCATTTTATGTAATAAAATGTATTGGGGTAAAAACTTTTGTTTTAGCTTTAGCTTAAGCTAGCGATAGCCGTAGCGTTGTTGTTTTAGCTGCTGCGTAGTTGTTTTTATCTATCTACAATGTTTACTCTGTGCTTCACTAAAGTTACATATTTTTATTACATATACTTGTTATACATCGAAAGAGATGACAAACATGCCCTAAATGTTAATTCATGTTTAAGCAAAGTTCCTGTGTTTTGGCTTTGCAGTGGCTAAGTAGCATTAGAAATAGGGTATAAGGTAGATTACCTATTGTAACTGTTGAAGGAAACACTTTATCACTGACAGCACAAAGAGAAAATCTATTTCAAACAATGTCCTACAAACAATAAGTTCTCTTCCTCTGAAATCAGGAATGTCACTATTGCTAATCATTGTGCCCTGTACGTGTGAAATACTTCTTTGTATAAGCAGAGGTTATATTGGAAAACAATATTTGACTGGTTGTTTATGGTCGTTACAGTGTGATGTCTTGTTAAGAGAGAATCTAGCTTGCAGGTGTTCACGTTTGAACAGCCATGACATTTATTCAGAAGAACAGGCTTCTGTTTTATTATCCCACTCTTCCTATTTTTACTTGCTGTAATTATTGTTGCATGCATGCCTCAACTTTGACTTGCGTGGTGATCTACATTTTAAAAAGAAAAGAAAAAAAAAAAAAAGAAGAGATTTGCTGTGCCTCTGTTGCTGGGGTAATATTTTAGGTTCTCCTGCCAACAGGCGATACAGCAGCCAGTTAGTTCTAGCTCAGCTCCAGGAATAGTGACTCAGGTTTTATAGGCAGAAAAGAAGAATGTGCACTTTGATGAAAGCTTCGTCTCCTGGAGACAACATACATAAAGTTATAGCAGCAGAGTTGTCAGCCATCAGTGACTCACTGGAATACATTATGTACATTGTGTGACTACTATTTATGATCACTATTTAGAATAAATTACCAGGTACATATTGAGTGTCCCTGCCTTCGCCCTAAGTCGGCTGGGATAGGCTCCAGCCCCCCCGCAACCCTAATGAGGATTAAGCGGTGTATAGATAATGGATGGATGGATATTGAGTGTGTTCTGTTAAAGGCATGAAATGATGAGGCGACAGTGTTCATTTTGTAATAGTTTAGTGATTAGACAGCACTGTATGAAAGGAAATCAGGATATCATGAAAACAAAACTTTCTCTCGTTTGTCCACATGAATGAGATACAGAGCTGTTGTTGGGATTTTAAAACATTTGGAGCTTAGTTTGCTAATTACCATATAATTGCACCATTTTCAGATTTTTCAGAGCAAATGAATGTAAAGTGTGAAATGCTAAAGACAAAGTAAGATCATCTGCTTTCTTGCTATGCTTAGCCCAGGTTCAACACTATTATCACAGTGAGTGCAGGTGAGCCTTACTAGTGTTTCTCTTATTTGTACCTTTTTCATAATGATCTACTGCTCATTTTGATTCTTCATAACCATATTATTTTATAGCAAACCGGGTGACCGACACTTTAAACAACCCAGGAGAAGAGAAGCAGAACTTATTCAACCACTTTCTCCACAGCCCCCCACCTCACCTCATTGCCTGCGTCATTTTTCTTTTTGAAAAAGCTTCTCATTTCCACAGTGTTCCAGTCAGACCTTAGTGAATTAGATAGCTGTTCGCCACCAGATGCCAACAATGATAAGCCCTGTAACCGCTGTGCTTTCTCTTTCTCACGCTCACACAAAATGTGCGAGTACATAAAGCAGCGTTAAGTCAATCTGCTGCTTGAATAACACACAGACAACCCAAACCATATGTTATTTGCATTTTTGATCAATGATATCACTTTATTATCGAGGGTAAGCGTTGGGTTAGGGTTAGTTGTTAGATTTTAATGCATGATTGAAATGACAAATACATTTAGGGATATTTTTTTTCCATTGTTGTAGTTTTTCAACACCTGCATGAAACATTCGGGGCTGTAGACTGATGTCTAACGGAGCCACTTTTTTGAAGAAAGCACACAAAATGCCCTATTGGTAGAACTCACTTCTAACAGCTAGATTATGTGAATAGAGAGTACAAAGTGAGTCACTGTTTGTCATTTAGACTTTAACCTTGTTCACTCCCTGTAAGAATACAACAAGTTTAGCACAAAAGAGACATCAGTACATTAATCTTTTGATATTTGTTGACCTTAGAGCAAAGTTTTAATGCCAATATCAAAAGTGTACTGTTTTCAAAAGTATATTTATTGGAATAGAAACATGATTTTCTGCAAACCACAAACAAAATTCTCCTTTGCAAAATGTAGGTAGCCATACAATAACGCTTCTTAAATAAAGCATATATTTAAAACTGGTAAAGTAAATTATTTGAACTCAGAGAGAGTCCAATCAAAGAATAAGTGGACAAAATGCTGATCTCAGTTTTGAATGCAAATGTAAATCAAACAGATATGTTTTCTGCAAAATGGCATTAAAATACTTGCATCGGGAGGAAACCCTTTTAAAACTAATATCTACATTTTTCTGCAAGTTTAAGAAGTTCCGCCTCATCAGTTGCAGTGACAATTTATTAGATTTAATGAGAAATATTATTGTGATTGTAAAGTCATTACTTTGCCGCAAGAGCATAGCAATATTTAATTAACATTTATGAGATATTGTAAAATTCTCATTTAAGACAACATGCCTCATATCTCACGAGAGAGTGATCTGAAATTATGTAAAATAGTAGGAGAATGCAGGAGATGAATGAAATCCAGTCATTTTAGAACTGTTTTCAAGGATACCTTAACTACTTAAAATAATTTGTTTAGTCAGGTGTTAATTGTTTGCATGGATATGTTTATCTGGAATAAACACCAGTTTTTAGTTAAAGGCAGCTCTATAATGAGCTGAGGTAGAGTTTAGTTGTATTGCTATATGATATACTTTCAAGCTGCTCATTTCTCGCATGTACATATCCACTTTTTTTTTTTTTGTCTTTTAGTCAATATTTCCGTGAGACGATTTTGAACGAGATCCGTAAAGCTCGGGAGCTGTACACTGGCATGGAGCTGGCTGCTGAGCTCAGCCGAATCCAGCAGCGGCTGGACAACGTGGAGTGCCTTTCAGTCGATGTCGTCATCAACCTGCTGCTGACGTACAGGGACATCCAGGTACAGCTGCTGAGTGTAGACGCTCTGAACATCAACATGCTGTTGTCCTTTGTCAAATACTGTCTTTGGCTGACTCTAATAATGTTTTGTTTCTGGAAATTAATAATATAACTTTCAATGTGGCAGATTCATACATTGACATCTATGGAGGGAGGAATAAGAATTACACACCTTGTTCATTGTCCCCCAGTAAGTTTAGCAAAGCAATAGGACTGCAACAAACTTTTTCAAATTGAGTCATTATGTGGTCCTTGAAATTCAAAAAATACTGAAATATAACCATCACAATTTTCAAAGGCCCAAAAAATGCAATCTTAAAAGCTAAATTATCAGTTGCTGCCAGGTAACTTTCTGGTACTTTTTTTGTATAACAGTGCAAATGAAAAGTACTTTAAATCAAAAAAGAGAACAAAATAAAATAGAACATGATGTCAATAGTTCATAAGACAATAAAATAGAAGAGTTCATTATACATGAACAGTAACTTATCTTAAACTACATAAGCACAAAAAGGTATCTTCTCAATCAAATGCTGTTGCCTACTCTGAAAGGCTGTTTCAGAATTGAGGGCCGAAGGTTCTACTCTTAAGAGATCAGAAGTGATCATTCTAGCTTTACCAGATATTTCGGTCCCACAGAGATCATTACCAGGCATTAAAATGTCCCAAAAAATCAATATACATCCATGGTGATAGTAGTCTGCATTAAAAAATGACCCCACTTTGCACCCTGAGAACATCCCACAAAGTTTCTAGGATAAACTATCAGACAGTCAGCTAACCAGCAATGCCCTTCTTAAGTTTAGTAACAAACTGTCAACTCAGTGAACTGAATATGCGTGCTGATGTCCCTGACCTTGGCAGTGGAAGCTACTGTACAAACCTACTGTACAAGTGAGAGAGAGGTCACTGCCTCAGCATCAATCTGCCTCATCCCTTTACGGGTGTCGTTTTCTCAAACAAGGGCCATTGCAGACCGCCTGTAGAGAGCTCTAGGCAAAGCTTTTGGTCTGCTCATCTTAAATCTGCCGCTCTTTCTGCTCTTTAGTCTCTGCATTGTGATGGCTCTCACAGTCCAGATCCTCCCACTCAGCATAGGCAGCGTTCAGCCTCATGAATCATTCATTAGAACAACAAGCATTGAGGATGTGCTGAATTATTCAACATGCTTTGGGTATAGTAACTATGCAGGCAAGTATAAGAAACAAAAATGTGATGAAGAGGCCACTCAATTATTGAAGTGTCTTTAGTGTTAAGCAGACAGTTGAGTCTTAGAATAAATAAAGGGACATCAGAAACTCTCCCTCCAGGTTCAAAACAGATCACCAGCTCAATACCGTGATGAATCAGAGTGTATGTTTTGAGGGCATTATTGCAGAGATGCACCAGTCCCACACTGTTCAGCAGTCAACTCATCAGCATGTTCCTGTCTTGTTGTGTAGGATTATGAGTCCATTGTGAAACTGGTGGAGACTCTGGAGAAACTTCCCACCTTTGACCCCGTGGCACATCCTCATGTGAAGTTTCACTACGCCTTTGCACTGAATCGGTAAGTGACCCAGTGACTACATACTGACCAGCCTGCACATGCAGGCATACTCACAGATACACACAAAAGCTCTATACGCACAGAACTAGTATTACCAGCGGACCTTGAATTACATCCTCACGCCTGTTTCATGTGATGCTTTCACAAAAGAAAAGCAAAGTCTATGCTTTACTCGAACTTACTGACAATACCCACAGATGTGGCATTGATAGGCTGCCACATAGTGCTGCATCTGCTAAAAGACAGCAAAGTCACCACATGCTGCCATGCATGTGCTTTATCTAATGATCCTTCAAAAGTTTGCTCTTCTGATGTATTTCTGTGAGTGAATCTGTATGCTAGGAAGTAACTTCAGCACCCAAAATGCTCCAAACACCTCCAGTGTAGCCTATGTAATTTTTGAGCTGCACAGATGCAGAAGAAAGGTGCAGACAAAACAAAACAAAAACAAAAAATCACAGAAATGCAGATTCACAAGCCTAATTCTGTGTGTGTTTGGAGGGAGTGGACATTGGAGAGTAGGAGTGACGGTCCTGCTGGTGTGGACGGGTTAGCCTTTAGCCTAGCATGGATCTCTTTTGCTCTTCCTTCTCTCTCGGGTAACTGTCGGCGTCGTCGGACTCCGTGTTGGCGTAGTATGTCCAAATCACAACCGATCGCTGCAGTTTTAGCGTTGTTTATTGTCCTGATGTTTTTCCAAGTCTCTCAGCTGTAAGTTTTGCGAAATTAATGTTTGGGATAGAGAAGACACTCAAAATGTTCACTTTCGTTGTCTACTGAAGGGGCCGCTGCGTCTATGTGCACCGCCATCACCACGGCAACCATGAAACACAGTACAGTGATGTAGCTTTATGTTCCCATCATATGAAGGCAATTGCACATACCGAGGTTGCCTAAGTTGAGAAATTATTAACTTAAGAGAAAATGTGTCCTTTGCCTGTTTATATAAGGCTTCCATGTGTGCATGCATAATGTTAAATGACATTTAGATTAGAATGGATAATCTTTTTAGGAGTTTATAGTGAGGGATTATCATTTTTTAATTTATTTTCTGTTAGCAGGCAGGAAACATGTAAACTGTATGTAGCAAATCAGATAAGCGCTTTAAGTTCAGCATAATGGGTACATTTCTTACATTTTTTTTTTGAATGGCAGCAAATTTCTGTTGCCAAACAGCAATGATGTTGTTAGTATGTGTGCCGCAGCTCTGTTCAGGAAAGAGACAGATGTAGAACACAGGAGGTTTTCACTGCCTGTTTCTCACCAGCTGCTTTTCTTGTAAACTTCCTGCGGTTTTCATGGTGCGACTGCCTCGAACAGCAATAAAGCGTGCTGTTCTTTAATTTGGCAGCAAATGGAAAATGTTTCTGCAGGGTGCCAAGATGCCCGTGTGTTCGCTGTTACTATCTGGCCGATTCCCAGGATATGATATTGTGCTCGCGAGCTCAAGGCAAGACGTTTCGTGCGACAAATTCATTCAATAAGTGTTAATGACAGAAAGATCTCCCTCTGTCGATAGACTGAGATGCTTCCCTCAGCATTAGAACAGGATGCCATAACACAGACACGGATGTAGGAGGTCTTTTGTGTCAGTTTACCTATTCAACAAAGCTGGATGACTCACTATAACTACAGTGGCTGTTACAGGAGATTGCAATGCCATGTATGCTGCAGCTGAGTTTTCTGATATGTTGTTGCTGTTGAAGAAAAAAAAACTTTTTTTGGTTTGGCGTTTTGGCCCCCCCTTCTTTTTCTTTTTTTTTTGAATTAAACCCTTTTGAAACTTGCCGGATTTTTTTAAAAAAATAAAAGATTTTGTGTTCTGTGCGCTATTGTGTATTTTCTAGTCATAAAAAATACGTTTTTCAGAAAGCAAGTGATTGGTTACCAGCTTAACGGTTTACAGCAGAAGTACGTTAAGCCCTGAAACTTGATGCAAACAACTCTGTCAGGTGTCCTGTCTTTTGTTGGTTACTTCCAAACACCTGTGTCTGTATCAAAGCAGTGTTAGAACACCTGTCCTGCTGCACCCTCTGAAGCATTATTTGGACAGTATCATGGCAATAACATGAAAAACTCAGGTGAAGAAGGAAGACAGACAGATAATGACAATAAAACACACCTTCAGGCTATGCTAGATCTACCTGACAGGAGACGAACAAGTTGGTAGGCTTCAAATGAGACTTAAACCCTTAACAAGCTGGTTTGAGATGAACTTGACAGGAGTGTGAAAGCAATGCAACGCATTTTTTCGGAACTTCTGCGTGGGAGAAACTTGCTTTCTACTGTAAAAAGAATGCCATGAGTGTGTAGTGAAGTGGTGTACAGTGAAGTATTACCCTCTAAATACGTGCAAAGTGCAAAAAGTAAAAGTAATAATCATAGATAAATGCCCATTTGAGAAGAATTTTATTGTCCCATTGGATTATATGTATGGATGCATCATTTTTAAGCATGAAAGCCCCTTCAGACACCACGAGGCATGCACTGAGCTCGCACCTGGGGACTTGCGGAAGACTTAGCAAAGTACACAGTTTCGAAAAGTTCAAGCCAAAAGACATCATTAAAATATTTTGCATGAAAATACCCTTTTACCTCATCACCACAGTTACAAAACTTCTGTAGCTCTGTAGAGCCACTGAGATACATAACAAACTCTCTTAAAACTCTTACCTGACTGCAAATATGCAATGGTTAAAACACACCTGACATAGTTGTAGAGGTCTGTCCTCCAGACGTCGTGTCACAAATGCAAACTTCATCAGCTTTTCCTTGGCTGCACGGACATTGGTCGCACTGTTCAGTTGTCAGAGTTCACCTAATTTGAATCTTGACCACAAGCTCATCAGATGCTGAACTCTGCTCAAAGTACCACGATTGAAAATAATTGATTTCAGTGTGCAAAAGTACCTTTATTACATTTAGTCTGACAGGTCCATTTCCTAAATATTGCAGCTGTTATGCAGGGTTTCCTGTAGCTACTTTATAAACTGATGGGTAGTTACTCTGTAATATTACATAATCATTTATTAGCTGTTTATATTAATAATTAATGATGTTGTTATCATAAGTAACTTAAGCTGTGATAAATGTGTAGTCAAATAGAAGTCTAAGGTGGCATAATAGCATAGATGTACTTAGTCATTTTACATCTCCAACTTTGGATAAGAAATTATGCTTTTTAGTTTTTTTAGTTTATTTTTTTAACATTTTATATTGCTAAGAGGGTCAGGAATACATTGATTCATTTCACTTTTTGGCATTTTAGTCTTTGTTTAATTGTGTAGAGAGACAAGAAACGTAGGCAGAGAGAGAATGGTGTGACCTTGCAGTATATGGTATGGATCATAAGTAACCTGACACAACTGATGACATGCTTAGTATATAATTGACTCCGGTTGTCTGTCAGGAGACATGAACCTAAATCAAAGGAGCATTTTTACTGCAGTCTACAGTTGATAGATACACGCCCAGATACAGATTTGTTACTTTCACATTAAGAAAACCTGAGATTATACTTTGGTAGGTAATTACTGATATTGTAACTGTTTTCAAAAAGCCATACCTGTCAAATGTTAGTTGCAGGTTGTAATAGGCCTTACCATAGAATAACAAAGTCAAAAAAACGGTTCAATTCTGTGTGAAACCCTTGAAGTGGAGTTGTATAAATCTCTACCTTCACTATTTTCACAGAGCTCTGACTCAGCAGCATTCAGCCCACACCAAGCCCTGAGATTATCAATATTTAGCCTTAATAGGCACTCAGTCATTGATCTGAAGTAGGTGCTCTACTTCTAAATGAATCTGCTCGGTTGAAGTGGCTCCAGCCTCAGGCATGTGAGTGCTGAACGCCGCTCAGGGGCCTGTTGTGCAGGGCTCGCTGCTGAGAGCTTGACAGCAAAGAATCTCCTCTATCCAAATACCCATCAGCACTCTGGAGAGAAGAAAGAAGGAAAAAGAGAGATGCATGAGAAGAGAGCAGGTCTCGTCTCCATGAGTGCTCTTCCCCCTGGACTGTCTCCATGGTAATAGCTGTCAGCTCATATGTTTTATTTAACCTTCATGCCCTGGAGGAGACCCACACTATGTTTATCAGTATTTTTTTTCATGACTATCACACAATGTGTGTGTGAGACTTAACTTTATAGGATGGCGCCTCTTATTTATTTCTGAGGTCTGTGTTTTGATATAATCTATAACTCAAGAGAGCAGCCTGATTGAAATGTCACACCGCCAAACAAAAATTCCCCAACGGAGCACATGTTCTGAATAGATACTGAATAAATTTCCATAATGACGAACAACAAGCTTTTCCTGAAGCTGTTAAAGGTCTTTGTTGATATTAACCATCCATACACTTTGCAAAGACGAGTTTGTTTACAAGCATGTTTCAATGTAGGATGTAATTATCACCCTCTTTATCACAACTGATTAATATATATTGATCATATTCTGCTGTTTTTAGTTGCTATTTTCAAACCGGTTTTGTACAATGTAGCCTTTTTTTTTTTTTTTTTTAAGTTTAGTTTATTCATTACTCGATGGCCGGGTGGTCATGGTACATACCATATGGGCACATATGCTCTGAGCAGCAGATCTCCAGTTCAAATCCCAGCTGGGGACCATTTGCTACGTGTCATTTCCCTGCCCCCCCCTCCACATTTCTTGTCCTTCTCTCCACTGTCCTTGTCAAAAATAATGGAAAATGGCCAAAAACAAATCTGTAGTTTGTCCCCTTCCTCCAGAACGACACATAGTGTTTTCTAAGTTGGCGTCTTTCTTGGTAAGAACATATTGTGTCTCTATTCCTTCCAAAACGATTAAACTCTTGTGATTTGACAATGCTACGTTTAAGGTTTGGTTTGGATGTAAAAACTACTTGGTTGTGGTGGACCTGACTACAAAGATATAATGGTTTTAAAGGGTGAAACTATACACTCATTAAGACAGGAGTTATTGCAGTGCTGTTGTATTTGACTGAAGTGTACCTAGAAAACTGACCAAATGTTTTAGAAAATTGCACAGATTTGGTTCATTGACCAAGCCTGATTACTTATTCTGTTCACTCAGTTGTACTTGTGTTTTGTTCTTTTTTCCTAATGAAGCAGAATCATTAAACCTCTCTTCTAGACACTGAGTCAATCGGAAATATAAGAGCTTTAATGGGCAGACATTCATGTGATTTCAGAGTTGAAGAGTTTGTAGCTGATTTTCTAATACAAACGCCATTATTCTGTCTTTTATTTTCCAGTGGGTCACTAATTATAGAGCCTAATATTCGTCCCTCAGAGAACAAATGTTATCGTACCTGAAGGATCACCTGCTATACAGTTTGAGCCTCACAGTGCTAAATAAAGGAGGTGATTCTGTTAATGACCCCAGTTACCTCTGTAATTTAAGTTGGGCCCCTAATGGCCTTCTCTTTACCAGGTATCCCTGTCCCACAACAATAGCTGTGCGACTGTTTCCTAGTTACATACACAAACACACTCATAAGTATGAGCTCACATGCATACGCCACATGCACGTTTTTGTGCATGTTGATACTTTAGTTTATACTTTAGGCTTAGCAAATATATGAAACACTCACAGTTTTTATTCCAAGTAAAATCACCTAGAGTTGAAGTCCACTAATTTCACAGCATCAATACCCCCAATGACCTGCTTTTACAGACTGTTAGGTGTAAAAGCAGATAAAAACATGGGTGTTTTGTGATGTCTCTTGACTCAGTGTTATTTGAATCTGAAGTTTGACAATGAAACTGTGGGTCCGTAGCTTTCTCCTCATCTTTACTTTAAGCTAAATTAGATCAGGTTGTGAAAAATAACAAAAAAAATGTGTAGATTTACAATGTGGGAAAGTATCTTTAGTTCTGCTGCATTTTTCCCTTTTTTTAGTTGTCCAATGTGAGTGTGGCATTGGTGTAGTAGTTCAGTGTTAAATTGTTGAAGTGAGTTTGAAGGTCCCTCTTCAGCTGTGACCAATAGCAAACCTTTTTCTTTTTTCTAAAAATCTTTTTATTGTTTTGTTTTTTTAATTTTTTACAGCATTACAAAACGAACAAAAATGCAGCACTTTATGAATACCATAATATATGATGTCCGTTAGCCATTGTTTATGACTGGGCAGGGCACCTTCCCTCTGCCTGAGCCAGACAGGAAACAAAGGATAAAAGCTCGTTGTTTTTCCACACTAAATTGTGCCTCCTCTGCAGTAACTCCAAACACAGCAACCAGGGGATTTGCATCCAATTTATCATTTAATATCTAAGATAGGGTGTGAAAAACCTTCATCCCATACTTGTTAAAGCTGGGGCATGAGCAGTGCATATGAATAGGGCAGGCTTCAGCACTTTAGCAAATGTTACCAAGGGGACTAGGCCACAAGCAAACTTTTGACAAAGATGGAAATGCCTTTCTACTTACAAATAGCCCTTTAATGCTTTGTTTTTATATCGTTTTCTAACTCCCACTCTCAAATGGGAGAAGGCGTGCCACCTGTTATGTCCTTTATTTTTCAGAATTTGGAAACTCCTTTGTAATTATCCCAAAAAGAAAGTGAACTGAAGGGAAGGAGTGTTTACATGACAAGCATTGATATGTTGTATCATTTTCTTTCCACATTTTGGCTGTATTTGTATTTTTAATTGGACATTTCTTTCTCTTTAATAACTAAGATATTATGACATATGCTGATATATAAGGCTGGGTGTAAATAGCTCATGTTCACAGAACTGACTGTAAACAGCAGTAAACTACATGTGCAACAGATAGACAAAGCAGGTGATGTAGCAGCAGCCGGCATATATCGACTGTAGGTCATGGTCCTAAAGCACAATCTTACATCTCCTGCAAGGCAACTCAGTATTGTCTAAGCAGGTTACTACAGAGCCCCAGAATATGTTACACGACTATGTTACAGGTTGAGTATTAATACGGACATTGACATATAAGAGTGGTGGAGTCCTCATTTAAGAATCTCAGATATCTATAACAGCTTTACACGGTCATGTCTGGACAGATGCTCAAAAATGATAAATTTTTTTGCTTCATTATTTCTGGGAAATCAATGTTTCACTCAAATTAGAAAATGTTT
The DNA here is from genome assembly GCF_000690725.1 of Stegastes partitus. NCBI lineage: Eukaryota > Metazoa > Chordata > Actinopteri > Pomacentridae > Stegastes > Stegastes partitus. Next base: position 355,171 of record NW_007577873.1, on the reverse strand, counting down.
AATTCCTTTCTGACTTGCTGCACACCATATGTGATATATATGTGTGTGTGTTTGTGCTTGTGTGTGAGTGTAGGAGGAACCTGCCGGGCGACAGACAGAAAGCTCTGGACATAATGCTGCCCTTGGTGGAGGGCGAGGAGCAGGTAGCGTCGGACATCTACTGCTTAGTGGGACGGATCTACAAGGACATCTTCCTGGAGTCTCACTTCACCGACACACAGAGCAGAGACAGCGGCACACTCTGGTGAGAGAGCCGGGCAGGATGTCAGTGTATGTTTATGACATTTCAGCTCAAGCAAACAGTTTCCGTCTTCACACACTGAGTCACCACTAAATATTGTTAGAAGAAATGTTTCGAAGGGCAAGATGCCTGATAGATGGCTGCACGCTGACTCACTGGATCATGGCACCTCGGCATTCAGCGTTTACCCTGAATAATACCATCAATGCTGGATTTTTTAAAAAAGCTGTTAAGTCTCATTCATGGATACATGCAGGCATCAGGTCTGTGTATGACAGTTCATTACAGCAGTGGTATGCAAAATGGCATCAAAAGACCCTTTCAGACAGTTTTCCATTTTCCACATTCCAATATTCATCCAAAAGCATCACAGAGAGACTTGATACACCGTTGGTATGCCAGAATCACTACGCACGTTTTTTTTTTTTTTTTTTTATCAGTTTGCTCTACAATTTCAAATCTATTAAGCTACAGAATAAAATATCCATAAAAATATAACTTTACTGTGTGAAAACGGAGACTAAAAGCTTAAAGATTAACGATACTCACCACTGATGAACCTACCGCTGAGTTTTTTTTTACCTGCACACAATTCTAAAATCCTCATATTAGATTTCAGAGTCTTTCAGCTTACACAGTTTAGAGACTACAGACATGATAATTCAGAACAGTGTGCTACATTTCTGTGGAACCTCAAAGCTCCCCTGTTTAAAACTGCTGCATGACTTTCCTGAACTAGACTGTTGTGGTCTTTTTCAGTTAAGTAAAGTGAATCTATGTTGGGTTAAGGTGGTCGCCAAACAATTGTAGCTTCAATAAAATGAGTATGATTTTGAAAAAATAACAAAAAAAAAAAAACATTAAAGTTTATTTTTTACAAAGCTTGACCAAGACATATTTGAGAGGATAACTTCCATCAGTTCTGTTTCTAAACAATTTCTGATACAAATGTGGATAATTTTGACTTACTTTCAGTTTAAACTATCCATCCATCACCAATTAACCTCAACATGTTTTTGGACTGTGTGGGAGGAAGCCGGAGAACCCGGAGAGAACCCACGCTGCACGGGGAGAACATGCAAACTCCACGCAGAAAGATCCTGGTGTCCCCCAGTTTAAACTAGTTGAATATAAATTAATTTTGATTTAGATAACGTGAAGGTCAGAGTTAAGTTTTTATTTTCTGTCTTCTTCCTTTCTATAAAGAGCTTTGATATAGCCTAGATTTGTATGACACCTTCATCATTTATGTCTGGAATCCTTCGCATACACCGGTGTTAGTAAAGAAGTGTCGTTAGTGTTGCCGCAAATAAGGTGTTAAAATACAGTTGTCAAACTCGAGCTATGTTTAGTTTGAGCAGTTGTTGAAGCGAGGAGACTTGCAGAGACCTTTGGGATGTGATAGAGCTGGATGTTCACAGCTTGAGCGTGATACCAAAAGAATCCCAGCAGTATCAGCATGATGCTAATGAGTCAGCCCGAAGAAAGATGCATGTGGAAGATTTCCAGCACTCCGCTGAATCCAGGCCTCGATAATTTAAGAAATGTCAGGCTGTTTGAATAGCAAACCACTACATGGTGTTGGCTACGCTGTAAAATTTGATAGAAAACTTAAAGGGAAGGTTAGCTCTCAGGTTTGCTCTCTCTTGTGTGCGGCTGTCATGCGAGCACAGAGGGGGGCTAACATTAGTTGGCGGAAGTTGACACGAGGCTGGTGATTGTCTTTATCTGGAAATTGCTTTAAAAATCTCATATCTTTGTCGACTGAATATGCTGCTTAGATAATCCAAGCTCCCATCTGGCTGTTATTTTCAGTTCCATGTCACAGCTTGGCACAGGCCTCTAATAACATTCACACCCCTTCCCTCAGCACAACAGATTGCTCATTAAATAAATGAAATTTCTTGTTTTGTGGGGATACTCACAGTTGCTGTTTGCCGTTCTGTGGCCCCAACTCAATATGGCTGTAATTGTTTTTTCTATCTTGAAGTGTCTCAGAAAGCCGGGGGAGCCCTCTGAAGCCATCCGTTATCTCTGAGATTCTTGGGATTTGCAATGACGCATTTCTTGCAAGAAAAGTGTTTATTGGAGTCATTTTTTTCTTCTTTCAGGTTTAAAAAGGGGTTTGAGTCAGAACCAACACTACACTCCGGCATCAACTATGCTGTCCTACTCCTGGCAGCTGGACACCAGTTTGACACGTCTTTCGAGCTTCGGAAAGTGGGTGAGTGGACACTAGACTGGATATTTGTATGTCTTTGACATAAATAGGCTGATTTTCATTTTATTACATTGAGATTCTGGAGAAACCACTGACTAATCAAACTCTTAAGTCCTTCCTCTGCAATAGATTAGTCATAGCTATTTGTTTATAAAAGAATGGCTTGTATTCTACAATGTGGTTGGCACTCTAACATGGAAATCTGCTTTAGTTAAGGCTGCACTAATCAATATTTTATAATCATTGTTATTACATTATTAAAACCATAAATCACAAACAGAAATGTATTACATCTGCTGTTCCCTTCAGTTCTTGACATTTTAAGACCTTTAAGCTAAATTGTTTTTTGGTTTTGTTGGGTTGCAGCTTGGTCGCTCATCAACCCCATTTCCAGCAGAACAGGCAGCTTTTTTTAGTTTGAAAAACTCTGTTAAACCCTCAAACAACAGGCATAAAAAGTATGTGACCAGCTGGTGAACATAGTGTACATATTTTCTGGAGTTGGAATAGTCTCACTCACTGGATGTAGATTGTGGGTATAAGTTTACAATTGGCCCCACATTTCACGTGGCTTTTTCCTCACATTCTGCTATCAATGTGTTACTGTTTTTAAAACAACTTCTTTAAACTAGGGGTTCACACTATTCTGCACATCAGCTGTACAAAATATGTCACCATGCTGTATGTATCTTCCAACAACTTGCTGGTAATTTGCTCCTTTGTAAGCCATTTTTGGACCATCCTGCATTTGTATTACTAATCAAGCATATTTTATTTTTATTCCAGCCTCTCGTTCCTAGTGTTCTGAGTAAACACAGCCTGCAGTTCACCCGAAAAGTCTCAGAATTTTTGAAGCGTGACTGTTAGTCACTCCTGAGTTACTCATGGTGTCTCGCTGAGGAACACATCATTTTTTTGTTTTTTACAGAATCCGCAGCTGGTTTGTTTTTGATGACATTTATTCATCATTACTATATTTGTTACCATTTTTCAGATTACGTTTTTTCTTTCTTTTAGAATCAAATATTATCTATTGGTGTTTCCCTTTGTTTTTGACACCAAACATGTAACTAAGCCTTTGCTCCAATTTTTTTGTTTTTTCTCTGAAATCTGAGGCTCAGAGGAGCTCAGGAATGTGGGAAACAGAGTGGGCACTCCTGGGAATCGGCCTGCAGCTCCCTTAACTAACCCCACCCTCCATTCCTCTAGATGCTGCTTATACCGATCCCTATACGACCCCCGCTGCCTCTTTAAATGGCAGGTTCCTGCAGCAGCCTCTGCAAAACATGTAGCAGCAGCTTCCCTTACAGTCCCCCTAAATATATTGGCAAATCATAAAGCGGGGCCTTTTTGCTGCAAGTTGTGGCACATTCAAGTAGAATGTGGACTTTGTTCTTTTTTTTTTTTTTATCCTTTTCTTGCTACACTCTTTCCTCAGCTATCCTATCTGCTGGCTGGTCCTGTCTGTTTACAGCCCAAGGGCAAAGAGAACAAAACAGTTATCTCCCTACTGTATAAAAACCTATATATTTTGTCTTGTTTTCCAGGAGTTAAGCTGAGCAGCCTGCTGGGTAAGAAAGGCAGCCTGGACAAGCTACAGAGCTACTGGGATGTCGGCTTTTTCTTGGGCGCCAGCATCCTGGCCTGTGACAACACCAGGGTCATCCAGGCTTCTGAGAAACTCTTCAAACTCAAAGCCCCCATCTGGTGAGAACATGGCTAAGCCATTCTCAGATTAGCATGCCCAAAAGCACATTTTAGACCACCTCCATCACCAACTGCTCCTGTGTCATTGGGCTCTGAAGTGTGCTCTGCTTTCCCTTGAAACCACACTGGCCATCTGTGGCCATTGTGCAAGCATTTGGTGCATTTCTCATGAAGGAAAGAAAATATCACAGGGAACTCACTTTGCTCATTTGAACAGAACCTCTCTCTTTACATGGATTTGATGGATATCACAGCCTGGTGTTGTGACATTTTGTGAAGTCTTAAGAATGTGTTACAGTGCAGTGAAAGAAATGCTTCTTCACAACAGGAGACACAACTAGGAAGTGGGTAATTTGACATTTGTTTGACATCGAAATAGTTTAGAAGTCAGGGTGTGGATAGCTGATACATTTCTCCACCTTTTAGTTACCTAAACTAAACTGCACATCTGGATGTATTCATCTAGATGATGGGAGCACATTAAAAGATACCTAAATTATCCTCTCAGTATTTTAATATGAACACATGAAAACGGTTTGTCTAATCCTCACTATTTTCACATGATCCTTTTATGGTGGAAGAACAAAGCCTTAGCTGTCTGCTAAGACATAATTTTAGTCTTTTCCACAAGATTTTATGAGGCTGGATCATGTAGAGGACTATAGTAAACTGTCTGCAGCCCCTTCTGTGGAGTATGTAAAACCCTGCTGTTCTTTATTTGTGTTCGTGCTGTGAAAACTCTTTAAGTTTCCAACAATGTCACAAAGAAAAATGTGGCCCTGCATGGGAACACAATGAAGTGCTCTGAATTGTTTTTGTGATCTTTCTTGAACGATGCTCATGGGTTTAAAACAATATAGTGTAAATGCAAATTATCTGGCAGTAAGTTATTCTGTTCGTAATATCAGATGATGAATGTGATACCAGTAAAGTAGTTCAAAAAATAGTCCAGACATTGGATTATTTGCTTTCTGACTTTCTCAAAATTTTTTTTTGTTTTTGTGTGTTTTTTCCAGGTATCTGCGCTCACTGGTGGAGACCTTCTTGATCTACCAGCACTTTAAAAAGCCCTGCATGGAGCAGCCGGCTCCCAAACAGGAGCTGGTGGACTTCTGGATGGACTTCCTGGTGGAGGCGACCAAAAAAGACGTCTCATCTGTCCGATTCCCTGTAGGTGACTCCAGCCGGGCACCATTTAATTCTAAACATAGCAGCTGAGCTTTAATGTATGGAAACAGAAAAAGAAAAACTTTCACTGATTAGCCCTCTAAACCCCAAGCAGACTCCAACCGTTGTTTGCTCATGTCACATTTAACATCCCTGTAAAGTCATTTGTCACTGCAATAGAAAGTCCTGCACCTCTATGGAAACAGCACAACCATGGCTAGAAACAAAGAGCACTCCAAAAATGTCATAGGAACAGTATGCCACAGTTATATTACCATAAATGGTTAAAGAAGGAAAGTTGAATTTCTTTGATTAATTATTAATCTGGAGTCAACTTGTACAACATTTTCCCAAGTTACCAAAACTGGGACAAAAAAGCAGTGACTTAACATACTATCAGTAGTTTGCTACCTTCATATTTAATTTGTTTCTGTATTTGTTAAACAAGGGTTTAAAACATAGAATACATTAATCTCTTCTTCAGGTGCTGATATTGGAGCCCACCAAAGTGTACCAGCCTTCATATTTGTCCATAAACAAAGACGTTGATGACAACACGGTGTCTATCTGGCATGTGGCACCTGATGACAAGGTACGATATGATATTATGAGTGAATGAAGTCTAAAAAGCTTAGCATAAGCTGTTGGCAAACTATACATGTAACAACAACATGGTATGTTTGTCAATGTCTTCAGTAGGAGGAAATGGCGGTTGGTGATAGGAAATGGTGTTTTGCAAAAAATCACAATATCACAGCCACAGATGTCAACTTTCCTGTTTTCTTGTGTTTGGTTAGATGCTGTATGATAATACATTGTTGCTTCCTGTGAATAATTTCTTTGTCTATTTATTGTTTTTTTCATGTTGTAACACATTATTATTGCTCAGTACACTGCATATAAATACATCAATCAAGATATTTTGGTTAGTGTTGCTTATCTAATGAGGTTATATTGCTGCTATGATCAGTGAGTCCTCCACATAACACACACTGATAAAACACCTCCTAGAAACTGTAATGACGTTATTTGTTTTGATCTGTTATGTAGAACAAGGGAATACACGAGTGGAACTTCAGCGCCACATCTGTGCGAGGTGTCAGGTCAGTGTCTGTTGCCTTTATGCAAACCTAATTAAACACCAGCTTCTTAAACCAAGTCAGAGTCTCAAGTCTTTTAAAGGCAATGGTCCAGTATGAGTTTCTGTCGGGAATATAGTCATGTTTCATGTACATCGCTGCTCCTGGTTTGATTTCAGTGCTGATCCTGAATGCAACATATGAGCAAAAGTTGCTTTTGGGATCAAATTTACGGGTGCAAGGAAAAAAATCAGTGAAAAGTCAAGCTTAACTGGCAGCTCTTGTCACTATAATTGAATGACTGAAATTAAGTTTTTTGTATAGTTTAATTGGTTCACTATTTTTAAACAATGAAATGAAAATGAAATTAAATGAAATGAAAAATGAAATGAAAAATACTTTATTTGATTCAATGAACACATTTTAAAAATTAATCACTACCAGCTTTTGTAAAATTTCCAGGCATTTTTACAGTGCTATTTGTACAGCAATGTTCGTAACAGTAGTACAATTTTGCATGTCAAAAGCATAAAGTTTTATAACTGAATAGAAATTCACAGCAGACTCTAACTTGTTGTTGACATGACACAGACTGAGGGGGCCTTTCCGTAGCCCTGTTGTGACCATGAGTTTGCAGACTCTAGGGAGTCCCTGCACCACTCTGAGCTTGAGGCAAGGAAGCACATTTCCAAAAATGTCAAACTACTCCTTTAAGGCGCAGACTGTGACCCCTGAGTCCTTGATTTGTGTGCAACTTTGCTGCATATCTTTCTGTCCCCTTATTTGCTGTCTTCTTTTTTCTGTCAAGATACCACATAAAAAGCACATATATCTTTCAGTTAACAGCATACAATGCCCAGTTGTAAATAATATATCAGAGCATGCATTTTAGATGTAAGGTTTATTACTATCACTTCACCTCTCAAAGCTCCAGACTGTATCAGAGAGCTCCGGTGTACCATAAACCATTTTCATGATGTCTTGCTCTGCGCCTATTTTTCCACGGTCCTCAAAGGAATTCAGTGTCAGATCGGAGAGAAGTGGAGGGCTGTGCTCACATGTTGCTAGGGAACGACTCATTCTCTGTGCCCACTCAGCCTGCAGACAGTCAGCAGGACACAATAGCAGCTCTGCAAGCTACAGTACGACCACACACATAGGCACTCCGTTGTCTGGCTCAGCAACCTTGGCACACTCACTAAGGAATGGACAAGTGCTCATCCCACTGGATAAAGTTTCCATTTAGTTGCTGAACTGAAGCACTCCATCTTTTATGCAGAAATGCAACATTATTTAATTTGGCAATTTGCAAAACAGATTTCATGTTTGTTTCAGATGCAGATTATGGCTGCAACAAATTATGACTGCTGCAGGACATACTCGTAACACTGCATACTTACATCAGCTAGCTGTACCGCTATTACATCTGTGTGCACATCCTACGTTTGTCACTGAGGTTTATATTTAGATGGAGTGGCTGTCCACGTGCAGTGTTGGTCTTTTGATTCCTGCCGCAGATTTGATGGTGAATTTCATGAGTCCAGTAAAAGGCTTAATTCATTCTCTGAATCATATCTACTCTGCCGTGATTAGCAACTAACTGTGGACTGTTTCTCCTCAGCATCTCCAAGTTTGATGAACGCAGTGCCTTTCTCTACGTCCTTCACAATGCAGAAGACTTCCAGATCTATTTCTGTACAGAGATGCACTGTAAAAGGTTGGTCCGTCTGTTCTGTCTCTCACTGTTCAGTTTCCATCAACACACCCGCTGTGTAGTGCTTGTGTGAGATTTGTAGTAGCCAGTTAACATAATATATCTTCCCTTAATGTGGTTACAGTTGCTTTACTTCCCTTGCTGATGCTTTTGAAATCGATATAATTTGGATTTATGAAACCTCAACCAAAAATTATCTTGAAGTAGGAGTACAGTTTCTAGATATATTAACCTTAGCTCTAACCTACATCTAAAAAGGAGGGTTTAAAGGTTTAGAAGAGATTTACCAATGTACCTAAAGAGAGACTAATACTAAACCAGACATGGGCAAGATCATAAGTGCCTTCAGTCATACTAGCCACTCTGTGAGGCTGCACAATAGTGCTTTAACCTAAATACATCCCTATGTAAGGCTTTTAAAACTAGATGTAACGAGCGAGCAGTTGAGCTGACTGAGTACCCCAGAAGGGTACACGCTGTGATATAGTCGTGACCTGTCAATCATAAGGTGGAAAGCTGTAAAGCAAACCCTGCTTTATCATCGATGTTACCCTAAACGGGGGTATTATTTCTAAAATGAAAACCATGCTGTATTCAAAAAGTCTTCAAACTAGTGGTTAAGACAATAAACTTACTAAGAAAGTGTTTACTGAGGTAGCAGATAAAGTGAAAAGTACCCAAAGGCTGAGTCCATCTTTTGTATTCAGTCCATGGTCAGCATGCTAAAATGCTACCTTTAAAAATGCTAACATGCTGTGTTTAACATGTAATAATGCTAACAGCATGCTAACTTTTGCTAATTAGAACTATACACAAATTTCACCTGAAGCTGATGGCATTAAAAATTCATAGTATTTTCACAGATATAAACTAAACATGTCTGTTATTCTAAACATCTATGACATTAAACAAGGTTTATTACTTTGTTGTTAGTGATGGTGCAGTTAAAGGTTGAAAATGAACACCATTTTTGTTGTAGTTACAGGACAAATTCTCAATTATTTGTTCAGTTAAACCATAAGTTACAGCTTTACAACCCTTTACAAAGGTTGCCTTGCTAGATAATACAAAATAAGCTGTGTCCTTACCCACATCACACACATTGGAAGCTGTTTGGGAGTCAGCGTCTTGCCAGTGACAAATTCAATATGTGAGCAGGAGTGGCCGAGTGTTGAAGGTGGATCCCTGTGAGACTTTCAGTTGTATTCCTCAAAATTCACTCATAACTGAATCAGCATCAGTTTGCTGATCAATTTTTATCTTAAAGATTTGCATCAGGCAACAAAGATTGTAAACTTTGTGAGTACATCTCTTCTTTGGTTGGTTGTGCCTGTCCTTGCAGTAGTTCGAGCACTCTTGTCAACTCTGTACTCAGGTGGCAAATTTCGCACTGTTCCATCACCACAAGCACACCTTGTTGCATTTTGACGCCGCCATGTTTTTTTTGCCTGCTGCTCCGTTGAAGTATTGAGTCCTCAGACTTGTGACTCTCGCAGCTAAGGCTCCCGAGCACTTCCAGTTCCATTATCTGGAGTGTGAGAGTCAGTGAGTCATGCCGGCTGTTGTTATGATGCTGCTTTTATTTCAACGGGAGAGACAGTGGGATAAGAGGGGTGAGAAGAAGGGGGACGAGAGGAAGGAAGAAACAGATGAAAGCTGGTAGAAAGAGGAAGAGGGCCAGTGTGATTCTTTGTGCATATGTATGATTGGCATGTGTGCACACGTAAGCACATGTGTATCACTGAACACCTGCAGGCACGCCGCGTGTGATAGCACGAGGAGGCGACGTGCTAATTCACGTGCTGAGTGGTAAAGGTCAATGTTTGTATGTATCTGTGTGGGCGGTGTGCATGTAAACATAATGTAGCCCCTTCTGGTTCACCAGCTAAAAAACACCACTCAGTCACAATATGCACCAAATGGATTTTCAACATGTGCAAATGACTATAATTTTGAATAATTTTAGATGATTTTTTAAAAAAAAGACAGAATTTTTACACTTTGTTTCTCAACAATCAACATATCATGTCTGGACTGCAGAATTAAGTGCCTCAAATAAACACATTATTGTTTTCAAGCTCTACACTACACAACGCTCATTGTTGAAACTTAATTATATTGTCTAACCCATCACAGTGGACACAGACATGCAAATTATATGGTGTAGTCTTTTTAAATGTTGGAAAGCTTAACGGCCAAATATAAATACAGTACAGAATGTAATTATCACAGCGGGTATCAGATTTTCTTTATGTCCCAGCTCAATATTATGGATTTTTAAGGAAACAGAGATTCTGGCGGGCATTGATATCCGTATTTTTGGATAAGAGTAGGAATTCCAGCCCTGTAAGTGTCTTGGTACGCTGTCCTGATTGGAACTTGTTAGGGCCTTAATTCAGTGGTCACCTAATATGGATACATTCAAACACACCTAAACATGAAAGTCTTTGTTATGTTTCAATTTTAATGAGCTGAAACATCAAAAAATATGTATCTTATCATCTCAAGCTAAATTATAATACGTTAAATAACTCAACTTTATTTTGTCTTTATTTAATCTTCTGAACCTCCTGCATTTAAAGTGTGTTTTTTTTCCCTCCTGTCACATTTTAGCTCACTGTGGGCTGATTTTTTACTGCGATACAAAGTCCTGCATCTCTATGGAAACTGTGCACCTATGGTTAGAAGTAGAGAGCTCAAAAATTTGTGCAATATAAAAAAATTATATTGCCTTAATTAAAAACAAGGAAAAATGAAATTGGAATTCATCTGATTCTTTATTTTACAGAAAAAGTAATAAAAATTAAACCAGGAAGTAGCATGTTCTTCATTTTCCAAGTGCCCACAGGTGTTACCAATATTGGAAAACAAATTTGAGTCTACATACAATAGATATTTTACTACTTACATTTTAGTTTGTTGCTGTACTTGCCCCCAGTCTGCTCTGTGTAAACACAGCTTGCAGTTCAACTGACAAAGTGCTGAATTTCTGTCACGTGACGCATCTAAGTCACTAATGACTTCACTGTTCCACTGAGGGGCACAGAATTTTTTTGATTTTTGCAAAGTCTGGTGCAAATGATTAATTTTAAAAATGTAGTCTAAAGTGATTTTGATCAAATATTTTTCATTTAAGCTCAGTTTCCGCACATCACAAATGATTAGCTCAAGAGCCAATCGGAAAGTTATAGAACTCTTCCAGTTTCTGAATCTGAATACATTTTGCCTTTCAAGCCTGCTGGTAGGTTTTGAAGATCAGAGGGTTAATAATGTTTACCTTTTTTCTATTTTATCTAGTCTTTTCTTATCTCTACCTTTTTTTTTAGTTTTTTACAATTAGGTATATAGGTTGTGTTGACTATTATATGTGTAAATCTTGTGTTTTGGAAGATGAAACATGAGTAAATGATGTAATGTTGTCCACATAGCTCCAGACCATTATTATATATTTTTAACTGGCCTAATGAAGAAGCAGCTATGCTTTATGTTGTCTGTCTTTTAGACTGATCTGACTTTTCTTTGGCAGATTCTGTGACCTGGTCAACAGCATAACAGAGGAGGCCTGGAAAGGTCCTGAAGAAGGAGACTGTGACACTGATGCCTTAGAGGTGAGATGATATTTTTTAAATTTCCGTCACCACTTTCTCAACTGGATTTTACTCAAGCAGAGATGTAGCAAAATTGCATAACTATTACTAATCTAGTCATGCAACTTTTTTTTTTTTTTCCCCACACATCAATACCATGAAAACCGTACCAGTGTGTTGCTCTTTACGTTGTTTGGTTACATCCTGTTGCATTACCACAGTGCAATGTGCCTGCTTTTAAAATGTCAGAGGAAATGTAATGTGATTTTGTGTTTCCATCAGAAGGATTGAAGTGCTGACAGTAAAAAAAAAAAAACAACAACAGAAAGCCATCTGTCAATGATAATTAGTGTTCCTCTTTACTGACAGCCGACTAATTCTTTCATGCAGAATTTATGGCTTAATTATTAAACAATAGATTTTCTGAGCATCTTTGCTCTTGTTTGATCCAGTTTTCCATCTGGTTTTTTTAATCCAGTCCATCACATTTGCATTATAATAACTGGATCGAAACTCAGCTGCAAACACTCAGAGACGAGCAGTAACCTGCTGGGATAAGGCCTGGATTCTGCTTGTGTTCTTTGTATGCGCTGACAGTACAGAACAGACACCTGCTGTTGCATTCACCTGTCTTCCCAGCAGAGCCTGGGGAAAAGAAAAGCTAATTACGCAAAATGCTGCCGCACCTTCTTTGACTCAGCATGGCACGGATCAGATGTCTAACAGGTTTCTGTCAGAGGGATTTTTATATGTGTGTTTGGTGCCATTCTAATCAGTGTGAACTGAGGGACAGTTGGTCTCCAGGGTTGTCAACCAAAAACAAGGGTCCTCCTGACTGTTAGTTGTTTAACCCTCTAAATCCTAAACACCTTCTAGACATTTTTTGCTCCTGTCACATTTGTACTTTCTGTTGGCTTCATTGCAGTATAAAGTCCTGCACCTCTATGGAAACAGCACAACTTTGTCTTTATTGTAAGATAGTTCTTTGATTATTTATTGTACAAAAAATGATGACTCTGCATACTATAGATATTTTACTGTTGACATTTCTGTCTCCTGTCTGCTCTGCATCGACACAGTCTGCAGCTCAGCCAAAGCACACCTGAGTTTTTGTTGCATAACTGTTGGTCACAGCTTAATCACTAATGGCTTCATAGTTGCACCAAAGTGGACAGAATGTTAGGTTTTTAACAAAATGTCATGAAATATCACGATTTTAACCTGAGATTTGATTTGTTAACAACATCACAGTGCATCACAGCATAATTCAAGGACTGTTGGCAAGTTAAAAATGTGAAGTTTCTTTCTACTTTTACGCTTTCTAACTCTGACAAGTGGTGTCATTTTGGCAATTTTTTTTTTTAAAGAAAACACACCTTTCAAGCTCGCGAGTGGGTTTAGGGGTTTGGAGGGTTAATTTGATCTTTCTTAATGAAGTCTCATCAGGGTCAAGAAATCAGTGTGACTGATTTAAAGGAATCTGATTATAAAGAAAAGAACCTTTCTCAATTATCAAATCGCGAATCAGATCTTGTTTTTCTGCACTGAAAAGATGTGATCATTTGTTAGACATTTGTGCCAAAAACAGGAGGAGAATGTATTACTTAGTACACTAACAAAAGAATGTTAATCGTGCAAAAAGCTATAAAATCACTGTTGCAGTACACACAAAATCACAGAAGAAAATAGATTTGCGATGTTTGGATTTATTTTAACAGCGATTTTAGAATGTAAACAAGCAAACATCCACCGCGCAATTACTTGGTTTTGTATCAGCAGGTAACTGCTTTCTTTATTTGGGATAATAGTTGTATGTTAACAGGAGTATAAAGTGATGTGGTGTTTCTCTTGTAATACATTTATTCAGGGGGTTATTTGATGATTTAAAAAAAAAAAAAAGTAGTTGTGTGATATAATTTTTAAAAAATGGATTACAGTCTTTCCCGATGACCATCAGTAAGAAAGCTACAACACAGATTCATTTATTGCTAGATTACATTAGAACATAGCAGTCAAATGTAATTACATGAATGATTTTAGAGAATTTGTTTAGCATTAACTGTAATTCACTACAGCTGCAGTGCTAAGAACAGCTTATCAGGTATTGTTAGGTACTTACCGTAAGTACTGTGTACTTTTAACTGATATTGCAATAAAATATTTCTCTTGTGTCCACAGTATGACTATGAGTACGATGAGCATGGAGAGAGAGTGGTTCTGGGAAAAGGTACATTCGGAGTGGTGTATGCGGGCCGAGACCTCAGCAACCAGGTCCGACTGGCCATTAAAGAAATACCAGAGAGAGACAGCAGGTCAGAAAAGAGGCCGCAGTGTTTCTTTTATTTGTCAATCTGGAAATTTCACACTGTTGTTACCACAGAGGAAGACGGGAGACGAGCATAAAAGACTCATTCCTTTTTTGTTTGCCATGCCAGCAGAGCCTCACCATGGTGATATTCATAGTTCCCAGGGGATAGACCCTAATATTTCTCGTGACCCTATGACCTTTGCTGTAGTGCCAACAACAGAGCAAAATGTCCTTTTTGCATATAAAACATTTAACGATCTAACTGGCAGACTGCTATGGAATTTGCTCAGCATATTCATGTTCAGATCAGGATAAAGGCTTCATCTGAAGCCACCCTCAGGACATATTTTACAAATTTAGCAGTTTTGCTAATCGTCTATTTTTTGCACTGTACAACGATTGAATTACAGCTGGAATGTTAACAAGTGTTAGAGCTGTTAATGCCTCATGCTTGTTCAGCAATGCTGTCAAGCAGCATTTAGAAAAGTGCTGCTTTTCTCCAACTGAGAGCGCAAAGCACAGATCAGCGCTGTCCCTGGCGGGTTCTGGCTCTCAGTGTGCTGGTATCCAGTTGAGTGACTGGTTAGTGAAGAGCATAGAAGGCAAACTCCCTCCCTCTGCCTTTTATTCCCTTCACTGTGTCTGCTCAAAATGCTTGTCTCCTCATAGTTCCACCTACTCAGCTCAGACTGGAAGACTCTCTCACAGACTAGATGATTGCACTTCCACACTTAGTTCCACTAATCACATCAGCAAGTCAGCAGGGCGCTCAGCTGCAAAGAATGTGGAGAATCTGGGTAAATAATTCAGAAGTCGACAGAAATCTCAAGACAGAGAAAAAGAGAGAGAGAGTGAAGATGTGATTCATGCAGGGAGCTGAATGTGAAAAGAAACTGCTGGCAGGCATTCTTTCTCTGTATGGAGGTACCTGTTGTTCTGGTCAGATACAGGATTCAACCTCAGTTTTTTCCTGTTTTAGTCTTTTGTTTTTGTGTTTGTGTTTGGACTGCCTGTATCTATGTTGTTTTCTTTCACATCGCCTTAAGGAAATGACACTCAGACATGGCATCTCCATAAGCCTACTTGCTCCTGCTGAGCAGTGCACACTCACATTCAGTTTATGATAGATCACTATAAGTTAAACTTGTTTTTGTTTTTATTTTTATCTTGTTTTGAGTTGAACATCAGTTCATGGAATATTACCCATTTTAATGATAAATGATATGTTATTTTTTCAGTAAAAATGCTAAAAGTTCAGTGCTGTCAGCTTCCAAAATGTGAATAGTTGCTGGTTTTCTTATTATTCTATGTTGTAGGTGTTGTACTGTTGGTTGGACAGGCTCTGTCAGGCTTCTAACAGGCCTGTTTCACCATTTGCTGACATTTTATACACTAATAACCGAAAGAATTGCTGAATTAATTGATCCTGAAAATAGTGATTTGTTGCAGCAAGAGTTTTTGTACATTTTTGCATTTTTGCTCTTTTATGTTAAGGCTGTTTTATTCTGGCTTTAATGACTATAGTCAAATGTGATGTAGTAATTAGTATTGGGTTTAATATTCTTCCACAAACGTTTCATCCATTCATTAGTTATACCCACTTAATCCTTCTGGAGGGTCATAGTGACAACCCATTGCATCCAATTTTACACCTACAGACAATTTGGAATTATCTCTTAACCTGCCATGCATGTCTCTGGACTGTGGGAGGAACTTGGAACACTTGGAGAAAACCCATGTAGGCACAGGGAAAGCTTGCAAACTCCACACAGCCAACCAATACATATTCCAATACAGTTCTCCCCCCCGTATCTTTATACAAATTAGTCATTTAGCCGTCTCCACAGGAAACACAAGTTCTACACTTTCAAAAGCCAACAAATATGAGATAAGGAACTGTGTAAAAAATTGCAGAGGAACTGAGGAAATACTGGTATAATATCCAGCACTGGTACCTGTCCCGCTTCATCTACATACGTTATCTGACCTGTTATCAGGGGATTTTTTTTCCGCATTTTGATGTGTCATACTTTAAATGCAGGTACTCCCAACCGCTTCACGAGGAGATCGCCCTCCACAAGCACTTAAAGCACAAGAACATTGTCCAGTACCTGGGCTCCATCAGTGAGAACGGCTTCATCAAGATCTTCATGGAGCAGGTGCCTGGAGGTGAGACACCTGCTGTCACCGGGGTGCTTTCACAGCATTACTGAGAGCACAAAATGGATTAAAATTCATTCAAACCAAGCCGCCTGTGCTGCAGATTCCAAATCTCAAACATCTGTGACATCTTAACTCAATTGTTCAAGTGCCTGTTACTGTTCCTAAGCTTTCACTGTTTGACCTAAATTGTCCTGGAATTGCTTTTACATGTGGAAAAGGGGCAAATCATAAGCAAAAGCTGTGAAACATAAACATACACTTAAATTTGCAGGGATTTCTTAATGACATATGTGGAAAATGGAGTTTGCAGATGATGTGCAGCAGTGAATAAGCTAAACACCTATATACATGCTGCCTGACACCATGCAGACTAATCAGTCCTGTGCTGCTAATCTCAGATCAGAGTCAGTATAATAACTGTTGTTGTACTTTGTTCCTTTGTGTCCAGGGAGTCTGTCTGCTCTGCTGAGGTCCAAGTGGGGCCCACTGAAAAACAATGAGCCCACCATCGGCTTCTACACACGGCAGATCCTGGAGGGGCTCAAATACCTTCACGACAACCAGATAGCACACCGAGACATCAAGGTGATTAAACTACTATTATAAGTCTGTAGAACCATCAGCTTTTTGCACACTCCTTTTCAGAAAGGTACTGTTAAAAATGAAGGGAATCGACTACCTGAACTCGCAGAATTTACTATCATTGTTCTGTATCCTATAAGAATGGTTGGCTTTAGCAGTTTCTTTTAATCACACTTGATTGTCACATTCATTAAAAGGTTTTCTGTCATAAAAATGCTGAAAGAGATAACACATTTAGTATTTAATTTTGGTTTTGTAAGGAAAGGACCCAGCATTTAGCAGGATGTATGAGAGCTCCAGTGGCTGGGAAAGAAAAAAGCAAAGTATTGGACCACCGTCAGAAACTCAAGCTCTGAAAACAGGAAAACATGTCAGCATTGGCCACTGTGTGATTGACAGGTGATCGATGTGAGGTTTACAGGAAAAAAACACTGTTGCAATTCTAGGTTTGAAAACAACAGATTTCAATTTAACTACAACAGACGGGAGGCTTGCAAAGCAGTTTTATTTATCACACCTTTCATCGCTTGACTAAACTGTGTCTGTTTTAAAGGACAACTTCAAATTATTCCACGTCTGTTTTGAATTACTCACTAACCCACATGAACATTGAAACAGGTTTTGCTTGCTGTAAATCTACTGTTCAAACTGGCACCGGACAAAAACATACAGGCAGCATGCAAATGTTCTTCCTTTCTGAGTAAAGGTTAAGTTCATTTCTGTTGTTCTGCTAAAAGAAGGGTTCGATTTTAAAGCGTGCTCAAATGTTTCCGAGTGATGACAAATTCTCAGTCAGTGAGTTAATTCACATCCCAGTCAGGTGTTAGAGGACGGTGATCAGATACCGTGACCAGTATACAGACACTTCTTTAAAAAGCAACCATAAAATGCAGCTTTATTTCAATGCCACAATACCACAGATGACAAGAGAAAGTCAAGACTGAGCTGTGGGCATTCTAGATATTATTATTTAATTCGGGCTATAGTCAGACATGAATATTCACAACTCCACCATTTGTTGTCTGAGAAATAGTTTCAGACCGCCTGGTGCGACAGACAATCTACCACATAATGGTCTGGATGTCCAACAATGTGATCCACACTGCCAACTGAACTGAATTGAACTTTGTCAAGCCCTAGCAGCATCAACAGCCTCATTAGCTCTGTGCAGCACAAGTGCAGCACTATGTGATGCAAATAATGGACTCGTAACTGACTTGTGAATTCTGGTCCATGACCCCACTCTCTCCACTAATCTCGCCATTATCTCTGAAATCGCCATACTTTGTCGTTTCATGACATCCGTTCTATTGCAGAGATAGTGTGTGTTGGAGCAACAAACATTTATTCCCTTGTGTTAAAAAGAATGCATTAAATTGTAACATGCTGTGTCTATATTTTTGTGAAGTTAAAATGATGATGGACAAACTGCACAGCCGTTGTTCAGTGCACAAACAGAAAAACCCACGTCAAAAGATGAAACGAGTCTCCAGCAGTCTGAATTTATCAGATCAATTGGGTATCTTCGAAAGCCGCAGTCTTTTTAGTACAGTATTCCCCGCTGGTGTTTCTCTGGACAGAGTTTTCATGCTGAGCCGAGGTAAAAGCACAGAAACACAAAGAGTAAATATTGCACTAAAACTGGTAAATGTACACATAGAAACCTGACTGTTGTTTTAAGACTGACTTGCAAAAACTGTGAACTGATGGCTTCATTTAAAGCACAACCTAATGCATGAGCAGATGAACAAATACAAGAACATGCATAAATAATAAAAAAAAAAGTAGTACATGTAAGCGTATGCCCACCTACCCAAAGTCTGATAAACCTGCATCCACATCCAACATAGCCAGACAAAAACACACAGAGTCAGTAATCAAATCTGGGTTGTGTTTTTGCACTTTGGTAGCTAGTGAAAGTTTTACAGTAAAATGTCTCAAGGACTGCAAAATTTCCATTTTAAAGGTTTGACCTAAACCCTTCACCGCTTTGTTGCAGTCTGAAAATGTCTTTCCTGTGACTCCCTGTGCCCAGTAAATTTGATTTGCCGTGCATGCATTCAAAAAGTATCCAAGCTGCTCACAGCATGTAGTGTTTTCTTCAGAGCCCATTGGTTCCAGCAGTAATCCCTTTTTCTTAAGTAAGAGACTCTCCCTGTTTTATCTCTATTATAACGAACCAACACTGATAACATTCCCATCACAGACGCTCGTTAGGGTCAGCAGCCACTTCCCCTTACGTCCACCTGATTTAACAACTTGGTCATATAAGCATCATTAGCAATGTTAATCACTTTGTTTTGGCTGGGAGCTCCTCCTCCCACGCATGGTGTTGTAACCTGCTGTTTGTCACTTTCAAGGATTTGCAAGCTCCACACATTATCTCAGTACCATCATGGGCTTGGAATTTCCGCAGCAGAATGGGTGTATCTGTTCTCACGGATGTCTTTTCAATCCACAGGGTGATAATGTCCTCATCAACACCTACAGCGGCGTCCTGAAAATATCAGATTTTGGCACATCCAAAAGGTTAGCTGGGATCAACCCGTGCACTGAGACTTTCACAGGTACGTTGTGACCCACCTCGAGATAATTCCCTCCTCCCCCGCCTGTTCATACAAACAAACACATAAATAAGCTTTAGATGTCTGATGAATTCCGGAAACTCCCCCAAATAGACCTTTTGAGGCTAAACTTTGCTTAGTCATGGCTATAAATAAAACTGAACATCGAGGTAACCCCATACAGAATCTCCTGTCTTTGGCTGTTACCATTTCAGAGCAGTAATCCAGCCTCAGTTTCTTAGCCAGTGAGTGATACTGCTGACAGTAACTGACTGTTGCTGTTCAGAGGCGTTGAGTTTGGCATGAGCCTGCGGTCAGACTGGGCAGGTTTGTTGTCTTGTGATGTCAGCACCACAGCCACCAATTGCAGTCCAGAGTTGACCTCTTGAGTTGGACCATCTGCCTGCTGATTGGAGCAGACAGGGACTTACCCTGAATGGTGGAGTCTTTCAGGAAACTGGGCTACTCCTTTTTATAGCCCCTGTCTGCTATAAATGTGTCCCTGCCTGTTTTTAGCTCAGCACACACGCTTGTAAAAGCAGCAATAAGTAGCCAGCTGGCTATTATTAGAACAAAAGAGTCCTTTCTGTGGGGATCTAAAAAATGTTCTTTAGACTGAGCAGTGATTAGCTGACAACACTGAGAGTCTTTGCTGTTACTCACAGAAAAGCATTAACAAGGCTTATGGACTTGTTAATTCTTTTCTAACCTGATTGGCCATTTGCAGGAATTGTGTCATCACCTTGAGGCTGAGGTAACTTATAATTATCCCTAATGCAAGGTATTTTTGGCATTTACATCAGTTCTTTCTCACGCTGCTGACGCGTGTTTAACCTAAAGCACACTGAAACACATTGTACCTTGGTCTTTGAAAGTTTATTCAAGTGCCCATGCAGAAACTGAAACACGGTAAATGTTACCCTAGTGGTTTTGTGGCTCATTGCAGTGCATTTTTCACAAACAGGAAAGATGATCTGCAACACTGACTTCGCCATTAGTGTTAGACATGAAGCAGTAAGAAAGAAGGCAGAATAAACTCGGGCTGGACTCGAACATCTGAATATTCGGTTGTTGTGGAGGCATCCGGATATCAATTTTGAGATACAAATATTCGTTCACCGCCAGAAGGCAGGGTTGAATCATATATCAGCTGCAAGTAACTAAGATTAGTTCAAGTGTGGCTTTGTTGCATATTTCTGACAAAGTCAATATTTTATTTATTATTCAGTTCCTTAGCTATCTGCTCAGTTGGATTGGTTAGTTTAGGTGATTGGAGGTTTGGGTCACAAGTTAGTATGGTTGGTTTGGTTTGGCTGGGTTGGTTGGTTGGTAAGCTTGTTGGTTGGTTCTTTAACTCTCACTTACTAAGGAAGAAATTAGTGTTGCGAGTGTTGTTGGATCAAAAGACAGAGTGAGTTGTGAAATATGCCAACACTCTCTAACCACACTGGTTAGCAAAGCCTGTTAGCTTAGCTTTGCAACTGGAAGAGTGCCAAGCCTGGGTGTGTTCACAGCTTAGCGCACTAATGAACATCGTTTGTTTTCTTTGTTTAAACTGTACAACAACCCATGAACAGAAATGACATTTTGCTGATTTACAGGCGTTATATGCCAGTATTTGTGATGTCTTTATTGGTGTTGTTTTTCAGGCACATTGCAATACATGGCTCCTGAGATTATAGACAAGGGTCCCCGGGGATACGGCAAACCAGCAGACATCTGGTCCCTGGGCTGCACCATCATAGAGATGGCCACTGGTAAACCGCCTTTCTATGAGCTTGGAGAACCACAAGCTGCCATGTTCAAGGTGAGACACATTAGCTGTAACATATTCCAGTATGCCTCTATGTAAAAGCAGATTGCAGAGGGCTGATGAGCAGCTGTTTTTATAGTGACATCCTCCAAAAAGCAATGAACAGCTGCAGCTCTGCCACGTCGATAAAACTGAGTCTGTTGTCAGTTTATATGCTCGAGAGCCGATAATTGCACCCCTGAGACGGATGACGGTGTAAAGTATGAATAGTTAAGAATGTGATTTGTAGCATATTATGTTTTTAAGGCTGTGCTTAAGAGTTTACCATCACCTCCCTCTTGTAACCATATCACATTTATGCATTTATTCTGAAAGCCAGATTACCTTGTCTATCCTGTTTTGCAAACCATCAGTGAAAAATGAAATGATCTGGTTCCAGTACAAGTTTGGAAACAGTGTTCTGCCACAACATTAGCAGAGAAAGTTAAACAGCTGTTGATTTAAAGTTGGCTGAAATTGATCATGCAAAAACTTGGCATACTATTAAAAGGAAAAAAGCTGAAGATCCATCCATTTTTACAACCTCTACAAACTTGACATTTTTCACACTACTGTGCACATAGACTCTATAAAGCTATTTCACCATGCATAGTATATATATATTCCAACAACTTATATGCAGTTTTTGAGCCATGCTGCATTTATTTTATAGCTCAAGAATGTTTTATTTTCCTTTTTGTCTCTTTTGTTGTCTCCTCTCTGCTCTTTGTAAACACAGACTGCAGTTTACCCAAAAAAATCTCAGAATCTTTGTCAGGTGGCTGTTGGACACAGCTGAGTCGGTCTCAGCTGAGGAGCACAGAATTTTTTGGTGTTTTGCAGGATCTGGTTTATTTTTGTTGAATTTTAAAGTGAAACATGCAAAAAATGATTTTGATGAATTATCCTAATTGTAAACCTGTTTTTCTTTCTTGATGGAACCATGCATTCACAATTTTTTGTATGTTCACAGTTTCTGGCTCTGAATGCCTTTAAAGCCTTTCAAACCCACCAGCATGTTCTGGGGTTCAGATCCTTAAATTTAAGATTATTAGAAGTGAAGCTAAAAGTTTAAATACATTGAAAATAATTCTTACTTAAAATGACTTTTTCTCTTCTCGTTGTTGCTGTAATTGTTTTTCGTTTTCCTAATTTTTTACAGAACTCTAGTAACAATTCTGTTCATACTTTGCATAACTATTCAGTTGAAAATGATGCTTTTTTTTAACAATTTTTTAGCAAACATTGTTGGCGAATGGAGACAGCTCAACTGTTATCACATAAAATAAAAATGAAACTAGTAACAAGTGATTGTTGGGAGAGAGTCCAAAAGAAACTGTTTAGGTCAAATCAGACTGTGATCAAGTTACATTTTATGTGATTTAAGAGGAGAGAGGCAAGACTGTGGATGAATACGTCACTATTTGGAATAAAACAGTGTCTTATGACACGGCATGACTTATCCTAACACCTCACAATTTGTGTCAGGTTTGTTTTTTTATTGCCTGGTTAAGTCTCTGAACCCCCAAAACCCACTGGCATGTTTCAAAAGCATGTCCATCCATTATCTATATACTGCTTAATCCTCACTAGGGTCATGGGGGGCTGGAGTCTATCTCAGCTGACTCAGGGTGAAGGCAGGGGACACCCTGGACAGGTCACCAGTCTATCACAGGGCTACACTTAGAGACAGACAACCAAGCACACTCACATTCACACCTACGGACGATTTAGAATCACCAATTAACCTCAGGAGGAAGCCGGTGAACCCAGAGAGAACATGCAAAGTCCACACAGAAACATCCAGGGTGTCCTCACCAACGATCTTCTAGCTGCGAGGCAACGGTGCTAACCGCCAAGCCATCTGGCAGCCCTAAAAGCATGTTATCTTAAATCTAGATAAAGAATCATTGGATTTGCAACTTTTCAATGGTCCTTGAATTAATCATAGTTGACTTCTGGTACTATTTGGAAACTTAACCAAATCTTAGTATAAAATCATGGTATTTTCTCCAACTTACTTCATTCTATATGTACAATTTAAGAATTTGCCAAAAATCAACCAGATTCTGTGAAAACAGTTTTGCGCTCCTTTAGGCAGCCAAGAAGCCTTGACTGACTCAGCTGTGACTGACAGTCATTTGACAAAAAAAATCAAAGACTTTTTTTGACTGTCCCACAGGCTGTGTTCACACAGAGCAGATAGGGGACAAGGTGGAAATAAAACTAAAAACATAGGTGGTGAAATATCTATAGGGTGTAGAGCCACCATTTTCCCAGTGTTAGTAGCCTCTACAGGCATGTTGCACATGTTGATTTCAGATTGTTTTCATTTTTTGTACAATAAATAATCCCAGAAATTCAACTTTAGTTTTGTTTTTGTTTTTTCCGTTTTTATTATTTATAACATTAGAACGTTGTTATACTGCACAGGGGACATTTTTGAGTTCTCTTTACAGGTGCTGGGCTTTATATTGCAGTGGAAAATGAACTGACAGTGAGGAAAAATGTGACAGGAGCAAAACACAGAGAAAGTACTTGGTGTCCAGAGGGTTAACATCACAATAAGTAAAAAGCTGCTTCTCTTTGAGACCTCCATGATGGCACTAGACGTGATTGAGCCTCTGTTTTAGTATTTAGCTCTTGCCAACCTTCAGACAGACCCACAGTTGTTTATGGAAACCGACTGCGTATGTAAACCACTTGTATATACAGTGCATTGTGCCAGGCTTCTTCCACCACTCTGAACCTTTAAAATCTACTGCATTTAGTTCATTTATTGCCCTACACTATATCTTTTAGAAAGTTATTCATTAGAGAGAAAGCATGAAATTATCTCCCATCTGCACTCATCAGTTCCCTTTTTACAAAAACAAAACCGGCGCATCAGCCATTATGCATCTGCATTATGTTACCACCTGCGGGCTGTAACATGATCGAGCCCAGTAGAAACTCCAAATAGAGTGTGTGCTTGAACATTTGTTTGAACACAAACAAATATATTTAGCTCAATAAGAGGAACCGTCAAAGGCTCCCTCAAGTTTCCATGTGCACATGTCTTTGTTTGAAATCATTACCTGCTCTGTTTGCACACTGTATTTGCTTTGAATGGAAAGGTAAAATGTTCCACACCAGTGAGTTATTGTTCTTTAGCCACGTGCAGCCCATTAAGAACAATGAAGATGTTTAAAGGTTGTCTGGAAAGCACTGTGCAATCCTGTCACAGCTCTGAATCATGGGATTTTCCATATGATGTAACTTACTTAAGTGTTGTGAATCCAAACAATCAGGCATATGTTCCTGTAACTCATTTACCTTCTATTAGATTTTATTTTTTTTTCCAAAAGAAACATAGTTGTCCTCTGTACTTTTTGGAAAGAGATCACAGAAGTTAGAGAACTGCCAGTACAGTCTTAATCATCGTCATCTCTGTCAGGATCTGGTGTTATGTCTGCACTCTGAATAGAGTTTCCTTAAATCTTTAAGCAATTCTCATATATTCTTCACTCATCCTTGTGGAATGTCTCAAGGGAGGGGCATCTCCCTGCTAATCTAAAGTCAACATTCCTCAACATCAACAACAGGAATTTCTAGTGTTCCTATTGGCATGAGAGTCTAGCGGTTGAAGTCCAGCCAGGCCTGAAGAGCCGTGTCCTCATCAGACCTCACTGCGTAAACACTGGCTCTGCACAGTTAATCAGAAAATGTACTCTAAGACAAGGACGCTTCAGAGAGGCTGTGTGGTCTCAGCTTTTTATCTCAACCTTTTGTATATATGTTTTAAATATCAACCTGACTAAAGTGTTTGTGTGTCATTTTTTTGCAGGTGGGTATGTTTAAGATCCATCCAGAGATCCCAGACTCCATGTCGCTGGAGGCCAAAGCCTTCATCCTGCGCTGCTTTGAGCCCGACCCGGACCGGCGCGCCACCGCCTTCGACCTGCTCACAGATGAGTTCCTCACCGTCACCAGCCGCAAGAAGAAGAGCAAGAGCAGCTTCACAGGTGGGGTCAGATCACAAGTTGCATGTTGAGGTTTTTCCTGCTTCATTTGATCCAAGGTCAGCAAAGTTATAGCTAGCCTTGTAGGGAACAGTCCACATAAGGTGATAAAAACAGAAAAATAAACTGCACTTTTACATTTCCTTGGTATCAAAATAAAAAGCATACATAAATATTAGTAAATAACTTAAGCTAAGAGGTGGGAAAGAACACTTATTTTCCTTGTTGCTGAGAGTTCGATAAGAAGGTTGATAACACTATTTGTAATATAAACATGAAAGTGGTTAGCTTAGCTTAGTAGAAACATTGGAAACTGAGGAAAACAACTTGTCTGGATCCATCCAAAGGCAGCTGCATTCACATTCAGAGTGGGAAACCATCAGTTTGTGTATGTAGCTACACCCAGTAAACAAATAAACCCACATACACCCCCATATGAGACAACAGTTTGTGGTTTTACACTTAAAGCAGACTTCATCTGAAAGACATTTTAACCTTCTGCCTCCCCAGGCAGTTTCAAGGCATTTATTTACTCCTGTCATATTTTTCTCACTCTGGGCTGACCATGGCTGCAAGTATTATTTATTTCACAAAATAAAAAAAAATTATAATAGTTGAATCAAGATTTACAACATCTTTCTAATGCGACTCTACAAACAATTGATATTGCTACTTTTATTAATTTTGTCAATTATCAATAACAAGCCTGTCAAACTGTCCAGGTTTAAGAGTTTAGGGAGTTAATGGCCAGTATCACACAAAGCTTTTTTTCAATGTTCATATGGATTTGTGACAATTTCAATTTGGAAATCATGTCTTGTTCTATGAGAAACTTAAAAATGTGCCAAAAAGGAATTGCTTGGACTAACTAGATTCTGTAAAACAAAAAAAAAAAACCTGAAACATCTGTGCTTCTTGCTACAACCATGAAGCCATTAGTGACTTATCTGTGACCAGCAGTCACAAGACAAAATTTAAGGGACTTTTCTGCTGAACTGGGATGACCTACAAGCTGTACTTATACGAGACAAGAAGTAAAATATCTAATAGGTTACAAATCTGATCATCTTTTCTGTCTCTGAAAAATTGTGTAATTTTGGTGATTTTTTTTTTAAAGACAGAATATATGCCTGGTACATTAGCACTCGAGTTTCTTTTATCTTAAACATTAACATGTAAGTGTGAGTACCAAAACAGTGTTTATTAATTGCTGCTATTCTTGTACATTTTTATATCACGTTTTCATCCTGCAGCCTGCTTTCTTTCTTCTTTCTTTTTTAATAAACTGTAACCACATCCCTCTTCAACGTCTGGATTTCAGAATAGTCTCACTTCTCGTTAGTAGTCATGTGACCTGGCACAAGTGCAAAGACTAGAAAATAGCTTGAAAGCTTGTGCCTCCCAGCATTCTTGGAAATGTTATTCTGCCAGTCTTACATATAAATCATGTTCTGTTTTGTTCTTGTTTAACTGCTGTTATTTTTTGGTTTTCCCCCTGCAGCTCTGTCACCAGGGTCAGGTGAGTAATTTTTCTCTCTACACTTATTCCCTTTTCAGACATATTTACCACTGGTGTGACTCCTTTATGAACTGCATGTCAGTTCCATGAAACATCTGCCTGTTTTCCTGAAGAGTATCCAGGCTAAAGTTTACATTTTTCCTTCTGCTTGTTGCTCCCTACCTCGTACGACTTTGCCCTTTCCAAGACTCCAAATAAACAGTACGCAGCAAGACGTCTTTCCAAAAGGTTGAATATCTTTATGGTCACAAATACGACACAAAATTGTAATTTGCTGCAAAACACATCAGATAGAGCTCATCTCCCTAAACATAATAACAGAGCAACATCAATTTTTGGCAGCTGAATCAAGATAGAGGTTTTCTTTTTCTCTTTTCTGAAAAGGAAGCCAATACTCCATCAGCACTTTCGTGAATTTCACCCTCTTGAAGCTTTAGCGCTCTTTGTTATGGAAGAACAACTCATTTTCCTGATTAATACAGAAAGCATCACACTTCGCTGCAATGAAGCACTGCATAAGATCTTTGATGTGTGTGTGTATAAGCAGGACTGAGGTTCAGTTTTATCTTGCGTTTGTCCTTCAGAGTACCTTCGCAGTATCTCCCTGCCAGTGCCAGTGGTGGTGGAGGACACCAGCAGCAGCAGTGAGTACGGCTCCGTCTCCCCTGACAACGACCTCAACACCAACCCCTTCATCTTCAAGCCCAGCGTCAAGTGCTACAGTGAGAGGGATGTCAAGGGGCCGAGGTCCCTCTTTCTCAGGTAGAGCAAGTGGAACATACACATGATTTAGTCACAGTGATCGTCGCAGCTGTCATTTATTGAAAATGAGTCTGCTTTGTCTTACACTGACATGATACCAGGTTATATTCATAGCCTTCTGACTCAACTAGTGATTAATACCAATGCAAATCTGCAGTTGAGTTTCTGTTACCCTGAGTGGTGGATTAACCCAGTACTCAAAGAACAAGAAGCAACCAAGCCTGACGCAGAGACTGAACAGCCATTTGAGTGAATATCCTTCATTTTTTCCACCCAGCATTCCAGTGGAGAACTTTGAAGACCACAGTGCCCCTCCATCTCCCGATGAGAAGGACTCGGGCTTCTTTATGCTTCGGAAGGACAGCGAGAGGCGAGCCACCCTGCATCACATCCTGACTGAGGATCAGGACAAGGTGGTGGCCAACCTCATGGAGGCCCTCACACAGGTTGGTGAGGGGCTGAAGGGATGGACGTCCTCACACATTATTGCAACATTTAAGAGTTAGACTGGATATGTATTGTAGATATCCAGAATATAATTCCTCCAAGTCAAAGACATCCATGATGTCATTTTTCCAGGACAAACTATGCCTCTTTTACCCTTCATGAGTTTCTTATAATCGATATCTACGGTGTATCTGCAGATATGTGCCACTGAATTATGACTAGTTGTAATTCCACTTTCAGATATATACATTTCAATTGTAACTACTCATATTTTTAATTTCAGATGTCTTTACTTCCCCTAAGTTCAAGATACATTGTCCTTTTTAGATATCTCAAATTAAGCTCAAACTGGTCAGAATGATATTCTAGATACCTTAAACAGGCATTCTGCCTTGTCAGAATGTAATTACAGACATCTTGCATTAGAGTTTTAACTTGGCAAAAAGACGTTGCAGATATCTGTAGTTACATCAGCAGCTAAAGCAAGTCGGAGGCGGCTTCCTTTTCAGACATACTGTTGCACTGTAACCGCATATGACAAGCCATTTTACTGCCATGTCAGAGCAGCCTGAGGCCAAAGTTATAGTAAATTTCTACCACATATTTCTAATGAATGAAGCTCTCACTCTCCACAAACTCCCTGCTGATGAGCTCGTTCTATTTCACAGCATTTTCCAATAATCTTATCCACAGCAGCAGCAGCTGCCATTACATCTGCTAAAACTGTTCAAATGCTTTGCTGGATCAACATCCAATAAGTAGTAGCACATGTGCAGCGTCATGTGCCACAAATCAGACAATTAATGACATTTGAGATATGTGCAACTTTTATTTTGACTAGTTAAAACTGAATTACAGATATCTATAACTGTTGCTTTGTCTGCGCTGATTTTTTCTGGAATGATTTATTTCTGTGTAGCCAAACTCAGCAATTAAAAATTAAAACAACTTGCTTTCCAGACATAGCAAGATCAACAGCGTAGTAAAAGTCTTCTACATCAAATACACCTAAAGCTCTGTTTTCACATCGCCTTTCTCCACTTTGCCTCATTCTCCTACCTCAGGGCTCTGAGGAGATGAAGCTGAAACCTCAGCTCATCTCCACCCTTGTGGCGAGTCTGGCTGACTTTGTTCGCATGGCGGACAGGAAAATCATCGCCAACACCCTGTCTCAACTCAAGTTGGAGCTGGACTTTGACAGCACCGCCATCAGTCAGCTGCAGGTTGTGCTGTTTGGCTTCCAGGATGCTGTAAGTGTTAACTGAGATACCCATCTAATATTGGAGAGCCAGGAAAACTGCTGCAGAGAGGGTCAAGAAGTAATTCAGTTCAGTAAATCTCAGCTAAATTTCATCTCACATCGCATCCCAATGGCCTTGTGAATTATTGATCACAATCGAAATATGAACCCTGACAACCCACAGTACTTTTCATGTCTTTGCTGCATGTCGTTCAGTTTACAATTAATTGTCATCAGCTTACCTAAGGATCAAATGTTAAATTGCAGGAGAAACAAACTGGTAATTTAAAGATTTGTTTGGTACTACAATACCCCTTACAAGCATCTCATTTTCAGCTCTCCTGCACCTGTAACATGTGATTTTCTGTCTATTATGCGTTCCTCGTTTGGATGTGCTTCTGGCCTCCGCATAATCCATGGGTTCTAAAGACTTCAGTATAATTGTTATCATTTTACATGAGCTGCAGACAGCAGCTGGTTGCCGTTCTCCTGGCACACGCATCAGACAGATAACTGTGAAATACTTGTAACCTTTAAGTGAGGCGATAAAAGGGGGATCTGTCAGAAATAATTGCACATTTTGTAAAAAGGCTCATCTGCTCTCCCCCTCAAAAATGCAGTTATGCAGATGAAATGACACTGGAGCAAGTGGTTGTTTTCATATTTGTAAGGGGTATTGCATAATCATGGAGGAATGTGGAGCTCTTACGCCCCCTGTTGGTCAGCAGTTCAAACAGTTTGGAGAGGATGAAGATACATATTGTGATTTGTGGTGCACGACTATTATCTACTAATAATGTTGTGAAATATTAGCAGAAATCGTGGTATTTTAAAGATCTCTTTGGGGGTATTTGCTTACTATAATCCTAAGAGCTTCAGTAAAAATAAAGACTGGACTTCTGTATTTGGTTTTCTTCAAGAACCAATAAGAAAAGTCCAGTTGCTTGCTCCAGATGACCATGACCTGGATGACTGAGAATCTGTGCAAACATTTCGGTTCTGAGTATGAAAACCTTTGCAATTTCAGGTAAACAAAGTGCTGCGAAACCACAACATCAAGCCTCACTGGATGTTCGCTTTGGACAACATCATCCGCAAAGCTGTGCAGACTGCCATCACAATCCTGGTGCCAGGTAGCATCATTAGCATCTTCACATGCTGTGTTTTTTGATTGGCTTCCTTCTCAAGTTTACCGTGTTGTTTTGCATTAAGGCCTACAAAGCCATCATCTGCTTCATTGTTACGGTTTTATTCTGAGAAACTTTTTCCAGTGAAGATGTCACTAAACGTCTCCTCATTACTTGCATTAAAGCTGTTCACTGACACCCATAATGATATTAATTATGGCTGCAACTGAGTGTTTTCATTATTGATTTAACTGATTAATCTTCCAGTATTAATCAATCACTGAGCAGAAATTAAAATAATAGCAGAATATTTTCATATTTGAAAATGTGGAACCAGTGACAGCTCCATAAATCATTTAAATGATTAGTTAACCCTCTGAGCCCCAAACAGTTCCTGGGTGATTTTTGCAGCTCTGTGGAGAGAAAACTCAAAAATGTCATTTGGGCAGTTTTACACTGTTAAATTGCCATAAATCATACAAAAAGGAAAAAAACCAAAGTAGGACTTAAATCAACAACCAAACTTGAATTTCTTTGATTATTTGCAAAAGTGTAGAAATACTGAAATTTACATGTACAACATTTTCAAAGTGTCGTCAGGTGTTACCAAAATTGGAAAAGAAAGGCTGACTCTGCATACTTTAGATTTTTATTAGTTTCCATACTGGTCTCCCAACTGCTCTGTGTAAACACAGTGTGCAATCCAACTCCAAGCCTCAGAGGTTTTGTTACGTGGCTGTTGATCGCAGCTGAGTCATTCATGGTGTCAGTTTTTTCTTACAGAATTTGGTGCAAACTGTTTATTCTTGTAAAATATTCAAATGAGATACAGCATGTAGAATTAAATTATTTTAATGAAATATCAGAATTTTACGCTTAGATTTGATTTAGCTTTCCAACGAAATGGCATGTCACAGATGGTGCATTCGTAGACCATCGGAAAGTTGAAAATCCAACGATTCTTCCAGTTTTTACAGTTTCTGGCTCTGATGAATGGTGTCATTTTATCAAAGTTTTTAAAAATAGCATGTCTTTTTCAGAGGGTTAAAGGATCATTTAAATTAGTTTCATGTCTGTTCATTGATACCCATTTTAATATTAACTGGGACTGGAACTGTGAGTGTTTTCAGTATAGTTTTACTTGATGAATTTACAATATCAATCATTTAACTGAAGCTGAAATAATAGCACAGAAGTCTGATATTTAAAGATTTGGAGTGAGCAGTGTCTTCCCAATATAACTGCTGAAGTGATTAAAATTACATAAATTGTTGTAAGCTGAATTGTTTTGTTTTTTTTAAATTTAATATTCAAATATATTCATGCATACGTGTGTGAAATCTGATTACAAGGCAGGTTCTCTTGTACAGTTGTGTTTATCAGTTCCATGATAGATATGTCATCAGACAAACTGCACCGCATCCATCCTGCTGCTGGTTTTTGCTCAGTTCTGATCACAGTGTCTTCTGTCTGTTCAGAGCTGAGGCCTCACTTCAGTCTGGCCTCAGAAAGTGACCCGGCCGATCAGGAGGACGTCGACGACGACGCTGAGCCTGACAGAAACTCCACCCACCAGAGCCGAGTGCCTCCCGTTGCCGCTCACGACGACACGGTGGCCACGTCCGGAGTGAGCACGCTCAGCTCCACCGTCTCCCATGAATCCCATAACGCCCAGCGCTCTGTGAGCATGGAGCTGGGCAGGATGAAGCTGGAGACCAACAGGTAGACATCCACTGTGGTTTTACACATCAGCTGCAGCAGCAGTGCAGGATCTCTTCATTTATCAGCCACATTATTTTATCTGTTGAGCTTTTAGTCAGCTTTTGATTCATCTTATGAATTATTCATTTATTCACTTCGGGGTAATACTCTGTCAAATAAATCCTCATGTTTAATTTCCTCTACCTGCTTGACTCCAGGCTGCTGGAACAGCTGCTGGAGAAGGAGAGAGAGTATCAGGCCATCCTGCAACAAGTGCTGGAAGAGAGAGAGCAGGAGATCAGACTACTGAGGCTGCGATCTGAGCCCGCAGGTCTGTACTTTAATCTAACTCACCTTTTTAACCGTCTTTAAAACTAGCACCATCTTTGCTGCTGCTTCCATCTGCTTTACATTTTACAACCAGCTGTGATTCACTGACTGTAGTTTCCATTGACAGCTGGGCTGTAATACATAAATTAAAGAAACGCTAAAGAAACGCTCTCTCATCTTGCCTGTATTACTGCGTATGTACAGCAAAATGACAATAAACTTGATTTGATTTTGATTTGATTGATTTGATAAATCAAATATATGTTGTACTGCATCCAGCTCATGTTGGTTGAAAGTGCAGAGGACTGGCCATTGGTGCATCAGACTGTTTTCCCTCCAACTCACCCAACAGTTTATACAAGTCATGACATGAACAGTGCACCTAAACAGCTTTCTTATTGCCTACTCGAGGTGCAAATTGGGTGACGTTAAAAAAATAATGCTGTAAATGCTTATACAAGGAATATCCTTATAGAATGGCTGCAAGACAGCAGTATCAGCACATCAGCAAGTCAAGATGCATGTGATGCTGGAGTTACTGATTGGATTAGCAAATTGAAATAAGATGTCACCCAATTTGCACATCGAGTAGGCGAGAAGAAAGCTGTGTTCATGTGCACTCTTCATGTCATGGCTTGATTTGTCACTATAAATAAAGTCCTGCGCCTCTATGGTAGCAACCATGGCTAGAAAAAGAGATAACTCAGATACAACTTTGTGTGCAGTATAACAGCAACAACAACAACAAAGTCGTAATGCCATAAATCAGATGCACCAACATTAGATCTCTTTGATTATTCCTTTTACAAGAATTGAAATAAAAACAAATCAACATGTAGTACAAAAACACCCCAAGTGCCCTCAGATGTTATCAGCACTGGCAAAAAAAAAAAACGTGGGCTCCACATGCCAAAGATGTTGAGCTATTTGCATTGTTACAACCTCTACAAAATCTCTGTTTTTCACACTACTCTGTATATCTGAAATGTGTCTTCCAACAAGCTGCTGACCACTTCTGACCGTTCCTCTGTTTACCTTTTATACGATGCTCTATTTAGTTTATTGAACAAGTATATTTGAGTTTCCTCGAATTTCTTTCCATGCTAAATTGTTTAATTTGGGCTCTTTTTTTTTGTTTTTTTTAAGATGACATGTTTTGAAGCCATTAGTGGGTTTTGGGGTTTCAAGGGTTAAACAGTCTTAGGTGTGCAACCATTTTCTGTCCTTGTGTTGCAATTTAGTTGAAGCTCAACTACCTGTTGATGCTGAACCAAGATCAAAAATGCAGAAGATTTAAGAATGAATAATATCAGACTGAACTTGTTGAAACGGGCTCTGTGTGTTAAAGGAGTCTTCTTCTCATTATGTCCTCTACTAGATGCCCCCACATCATCAGATGACCTGGAGGAAGAGAGGAGCCCACGTGCAGAGAGACAGGAAGACCCCGAGCTGAGCAGCTGGCTGAGGCTTTATGGTGCTGACGACGACTCCATAGACAGGGTGGGTGTCTGCTTTGAGATATCAGAGCTGGTGGTCATCATTCTGTGACAACTGTTTCATATTAACACAGTGAGGAAAAATAAAACTCTTTATACAGCCCATGATAAATCACTTTGACTAGATACTTTGCAATGAGATTAAACTCTAAAATGAAGTGACTGTGCAGAACAGCTTTCTTGAATCTCATGTAACTATGTTGTCTTGGGGTCCTAATTTCCTTCATTTTGTTTCTCTAGATACTGAATGAGGAGTATACGTTGAACGACATCCTCCACGATGTAACAAGAGACGATCTGAAGAGTTTAAGACTGAGGTAGTAAACCCCCCCTTTTTTTTTTAACTTCTTAATACAGTTTCACTTCTGTATTCAGTGCTTTATAATACAAATACATGCTGACACTTGAATCTGTGCAACAGGAACACAGAAAGGAAGCTGTGACAGCTGTCTGTTGCAGAATGGTTTTACTTTCCTGTACTTACTTTATATTAGCACCGGGCAACTTAGGACATTTATGAGGACTGTTTAGTATTCACATACAGTTACTTCTTTTGGATTTTTCACAATGCAAGTTGCATGAAACTGCTCACAAGTTCCTGAATGTGATTTGATGAGCCACACTTTGGGTCTGAATGTAGTTCTCCAAGCCTAAATTGCTTCAGAGGGGACACTAAATCTGAAAACTAATCGCATTCAGGAGGACTAATCAGAGCGCTGTGTAACTGATCACATCAGGCACGTCTATTAGAAGTCTACTACTCCTGTAGTGTTCACCTCTCTTTTAAATTACTTATGCCAACTTATAAGATCTTTGTTTATTATATGTAAATAAGAGTAAAACATTTTACAAAACATTCTTGTTAGACACCTTTAAAGTCTTCACTGGATGTTCAGGATCTGTGCATTTCTGTATTTGATTCCCTCCAGAGGTCTTATCAGAGATACATGGTGGCAAACGGCAACACTCACCCGTAGACTGTATAGAAAATGATTAGGTAGCCGCTGTTATGTCACTCATTAGTTTGTTAATTTAAAGACTGGGATTTGGAATTTGTCTTTCTTATGTGAAGCCAGACATAATAAACAAGGGTTGGATCTGACTGAGAACTGCTCTGCTCTATTGTCTGTTACTCTAAATGAGAACATATGTACTAAATGAATTTGTATTTAAAAAGACTTGAATGTAGTAATTCAGACCATAAACACACAATATTTGCTAAGGCAGCAGATCCAGTGAGAAGTAGTCCTTTTCTCATAGGCTTCTATACAATCAGACTTCCTTTTGCACCCAGAGGAGCTGCCCCCTGCTGGCTGCTTGAGGGAATGCAGGTTTAAGTGATTTCTGCATTGGCTTTCCTGTTAAGCCCTGTAGGCTACGTTAATCTTTTATATACAATCTACACCACCACAGCCGCTGTCAGTGGTATGGTCTCTGGGGTGTCTGCAGGTCTTACAGTCTTAAAAACAATTCAGGTATTAAAAACTTGCAGATTTAAATCCCCACTAGGCAGAAATCTGGAAGAGGCTAAAAAACAACAACACAATGCCAGACTTTGAAAATACAGCCTTCCTCCTGCAGCTGTCCCTTCTCTGTCTGAAGCGCTTCCCTCCAGACTAGCACACACACACACACACACACACTTCACACTCACAAAAATAGTTCAGCCCAAAGTCAACACTCATTATTCTTCCGTTATTGCTTTATACTGCTGGGAAGAATGGGAATATGTGTAGCAATGAATCATTTCTGATAATTTCTTGAAAATGTTAGCTTATGTTACCTAACGGTGTTTCCTCCTGTCCTTTCAGAGGTGGGGTCTTGTGTAAACTATGGAAGGCCATCACAGACTACAGGCAGAAGCCGACCTAAGGCCTTAAGTGGCGGCAAACCACTCAGAGAAGCCAGGACAACAGCAGCATTCTCCTCTTTACCTCAGTATTTATAAGAGCAAGTCTTTTAGGAGAATTACCTGTGTTCCCCGTGTGCGCAGAGCAGCTTTACACTCACACAAAAAAAAATCTCCTGGAGAATTTTATAATTTTGAAACACAAATTTTAGATATAAGGTCATTTTGAAAGCATGAATTCCTAAAAAAGTGCCACTAGTTTTGCTATGCCTGATGGACACAACACAGCTTTTGTTACAGGTGTGTTTAAAAATGACAATTGATGGAAATAAAAAAAAAAAATCTCTTGTTAAAATCTTGAAAACTGTCAAAAAACTTTTCTCCTATCTTTACAAGATGTAATGTTTACAAAACTGGAGACTGACCGTTTTCCAACCCAAGCCTGAGACACAAAATACTACATTCAGCAACATCTGTACTAATATTTTTATCATAACGCAATCATATCACTACTTTATTTAAATATATTTTAATTTAATTGTCATGGTAATCTGAAGGATGTCAGTGCATGCCCTCTTTTTGTTTTTATTTTTTTCAATCCAAACTGAGACTTATTTAATTTGTCGATGCTTTTTTCACATTTCCTTTTATAATATGAATCTCCAATTTTATTTTTCAGAGGCTTATTATGTAAATATTGTGTTATAGAATTGTATGTGAATGACATTTATGTACTTAAAAAAGAGACATTGCTAAAGATAATTACATCTCCATGTGGTTTGGACCAAGTCTATGATGAACACATGTGAAAAATGAATTGTATATTACTGTATTTTTTAGTGTCACAAATCATAGGAGATAATATTTAGTTTGCGATTAATATTACATCAGAACATTTGTTTTCATTGTTATACACTGACAGAAATTGTGTTTATCTTGCTTGTGTGGATATTATCATTCAATCAGATGTTTGTTGTATTGAAATTTAAAACAAATTTATATGAAAGAGCCTTGACTTCTTTTTTTTTCAACAATGATGTCAAAAACGGGGGAAATAATTGTGAGCAGTGTGTCCTTTTTGTTTCATATCTAAAATAATTCAAGATTGTTGTCATATTGTTAAAATAAAACTTTTCATCTTGAAGCTGTGAAAGAAATGTGTTTGCAGCATTCTTTAATAAATGGCTGTGGCTCAGACTTGGAGGCCCTTCCTACCTTTACTCCACTACTTTACCCGTCTAACAGGTACTGTGGGGTTTTGAGTGAGAGGCCTTTTGCGGACTTTCATTTCATGTCAGTTCTTACCGTATGCTCAGCTGCATTTCAGAGGGAGGTGGTACGGCAGAAGTGAGTACACCTCAGTGGAATATCAGTTTAATGTCATATAATGAAAAATAGTTTCACCTCTTAAAATTGCATTATTTCTAATTTGACAAGTGGACTATTTCCTTTT
This sequence comes from Stegastes partitus, assembly GCF_000690725.1. NCBI lineage: Eukaryota > Metazoa > Chordata > Actinopteri > Pomacentridae > Stegastes > Stegastes partitus. The sequence goes on along the minus strand of NW_007577873.1, from coordinate 318,121 downwards.
ATGGACAATCAAAAACAAATACTTAAAAAAGATCATATTAAAAATACAGCACTGCTAAAAGATCTCAGGTTCATGTCCCGGTTAGGACACCCGGGATCTTTCTGCGTGGACTTTGCATGTTCTCCCTGTGCAGCGTGGGTTCTCTCCGGGTTCTCCTCCCACAGTCCAAAAACATGTTGAGGTTAATTGGTGATTCTAAATTGTCTGTACGTGTGACTGTGAGTGTGCTTGGTTGTCTGTCTCTAAGTGTAGCCCTGTGATAGACTGGTGACCTGTCCAGGGTGTCCCCTGCCTTCACCCTGAGTCAGCTGGGAAAGTAACGAAAGTACACACTGAATATATTCACCACATAATGTCATATACTGAATGATCTCAATTACAAGAGGCTCACAAACTATACAACAACCGTGGTACAAGCAGCAGCAGCAGCAGCAGAACAGATGCTGATAGATGCTGGCAGCTGACAGGTGAGCCGCCATGTTTGTTCTTCAGTGTGACGTCAGCGGATCCCCGGCCGCCTCCCCTCACCATGACAACGGCAGATTTCCAGCATCGTCAGAGGACACGGCGTTACTTCCGTCCGTCTTCGTTAAGGTACAATTAGTATGTGAACTAGTGTTTGGAGCTACAGTGCCGGGGTGTGTTCCATGTAGGACGTTGCTGAGCGGGACGTGCAGAGAGGGAGGCCGGTGGGCGGCGGAGGAACAACATGGCTCTGCTTCAGCATCCCCCGCTGCCGCTGCTGCTGCCGCTGCTGCTGCTGCTCGTCGCTGAACGTGTCGAAACTCGCTCCTCGCCCATATCGGACTTGAAATCCAAAATTTCAGGGGTGGAGGAGCTCTTGGAGGAATTCCGCAAGCAGCTCCAGCAGGACCAGGCGTACCGGGTCGGCGACGTGATCGACTCCTGCGTGGGCGACTTCAACGCGGTCGGGGAGCGCATCATCCGGGCCAAGGCCTCCATCGAGCAGGGGGCCACGTTCCTGCTGGCCCCGGACCGGGTGTTCACCTGGAAGGACTGCCTGCACGCCTGCTGCTCGCAGCCGCACTGCACCGTGGCGGTGGTGCAGGAGGACCTGCGGCAGCCCGGGGACAGCCTCAGCTGCTACCTGTTCACCTGCACCTACAGGAACAAGAACGTGTGCTCGTTCGCCCCTCAGCAGGGCTTCACCACCTACAGCCGGGCCGCCAACAGCACGCAGGGACACGTCGCTGCTCCACCGGGCGGTGCGGCCAGGAGGCCCGGGGAAGGGCCGCCGGAGCAGGACGAGACCCAAGGTGGGAGGACAGGCTGGAAATGTTGCTCAGTGGGTCAGAGAGGTGTCTTTGATGTGCGTGTGTGGTCATCCGTGTTATTACAAGGCTGGAGTGGCTAGTTAACTAGTTTATTTACAACCTAGTGATTAGTTATTAAAGAAGCAGGTAAACATGCTGGGTGGTTCATTAGCCTTATTCTAGTATGTAGAGGTCAGTGTTAAACTAAAATAGTACTGATTAAATTAAAATGCAGCCAGGGAAGTAGTAGCAAGTGTCATAGTTTTCCTTTTTTCCTAATAAATATGTAGATTTTATAGAAAAGAGACATAAAAATGATTGAGCGCATCAGGAAAATACAAACATTATTCATCACTTTATTCATCTTCAGATGCTGCAAAACACTAAGAAGTCATCACATCTTGTTTTGTGTTTTTCAAGACTGATAAATAAACTCAGATCAGTCACTGATGTGTAGTTTGTTATTGTGCATGATCATATTGAAAAGGCTTATTCAGTATTTTCTGTTATGTATTTTAAAGCTTCAGTGTCAAGAACTCACTGAATTCAGAACAGATGGACACAATTGCACAAAACAAACAGGTTCAGGCAGAAAAGCACGTTTATTCCCAGGCAGGGTTCAGTACACAGGTGATCATCTCATAAGGCATCCAAGACGAGAGGCAGAAAGGCAAGCTCGAAGGCAGAAAACGAGGTTGTACACATAACAGACTATGACTTGACTATGAAACGCTGGGACGAGGACTGTGAAGTACAACGAACTGGCAACGAAACTGTGAAACAATCAGGGGACAGGTGTGAGGAGACGGGGGACGGGCGTGCAGGAAGGACACGACATGAAATGTGCAAACATAAAGTGGAAACTTGACAGACATGACATTCAGCAGTTCATGAATTGATTAGTGGTCATCTGTTTTGATAATTAATTAGTTTGAGTAATTTTTAAAAGATAAAAGTCAACATTCTCTGATTCCAGCTTCTTGACTGAGCATTATTTCTGATTGTCTTTGGGTTGGACAAAACAAGACATTTGTCATCGTGGGTTTTGGGAAACACTGATAGATTTTTTTTTTTTTTTTTTTTAACATCTTCTGACATTTATAAACCAAACTAATTGATTGTAAACATGTTAATCAACCAGAGAGATAGTGATTAGTTTCAGCCTTGAATGTGTGCAGCTGCTCATGGTAGTTAGTGAACATTTTTGTTATCAGTAAGTCATTCTTGTGTTATGAAGGTGACCTCTGTCCTCAGATCAGTACCTGATATGCATGTAGTTATTGCAGGACCATATTAGAAAGGCTCACTGTATTAATTCCCATGTGTTTATAGAACAGATAAGAGGAAGTATAATCTGACATCACACACATCATTTCTTCATCATTCTTTCTTTGCTACATAAACTTTTTCAGGCCCATGACAACCTGAACATTTTATGCCCATTGAAAGTTAGAACTTTCTGTCAGCTTTCTAACTGTTCAGTTGAACTCCAGAACTAACCACTACAACAACTGCTTGTTACCCTGATAAGGCAGGAAGGCAGGTTAATGATTGGCCTCTCAGGTTGCATAGTCAGATGAGGACACAAAGAGCGACAGCAGGTGTTCATATGGCGGGGGGGCATTCTAGTGCAGGTATTGACATTGTAAAATAACAAGCTTAGAGCTGAAGGAAATACATTGATGGCTTGATTAGCAGTTTGACAAGTACAAATCCCAAATCCTGTTCATTGTTTCTCCAAAGTGAGAATTTGGTGATTTGTCTATTGTATCTCATTATAATCTGAATATATTTGGTTAATGGGCTGCTGGTCAGGCTCTAGAACATTGTAACAGGATTTTTCACAAACAAAACGCCTAATCAAGAAAATAATGAGCAGCTTAATTATTGATTAGTCACTACCAAAAGCCTTTCAATCTTCTATATCAAAATGTACACCCTGAAGTCATCCTACTCTGTAGAACAAAGCAAGAATGAATGCTAAAAGTGGAGGGTAAAGTTCCATGCATGTGGTACATAGCTTCCATCTAACCGGGGTCTGGTGTTGCAGATGTGGATGAGCCTCCTCGCAGCGACGCCGGGCAGGACGTGGTGATCCAGCTGCCCACAGACTGGGCCGTGCTGGACGGCCGGGACAGCGTGGACGACCATGAAGTCAGCCGCTACGAATGGACTCTTGTTAAAGGGGACACTGCCATTAATATGAAGGTCGGTGTTGGCTTTGTACAAATTAAACCAAAGTATGTAATTTTAACCCAGGTGAGAATGAGAGCCTGAACCTCCAGCAGTGACAGTGATTCTATCCCACCGAGCTGCACTGGAAACGAACACTGAACGAGCAAATTAAGATTTTAGAGTTTATGTTGAGCATCTTGTGAACAAAAAGGAGGTTATTTGGGGTTTTTATTATCAAAATAGGGCCTGCCCTAATTTTGCAGTTTGGAGAACACTTGTGCAGGCTAGATTGTGTTTTAGACTGAGGACATTTTCTGTACACATGCTGCTGCTTCTACTTGCTGCCTAAATTCTGTGTACCACATCTACTCTACACATCATTTTGTTCTTAATGATCGGGTATCTTGACCTTCATTAGGACCATGGAGACAGCAGCACTGATATATTTTTATTTAAAATACTAGAGTCCTAAACCTGCTTCTTACTTGTGTGATTTTCTATCACTTACCAACAGCTGTTATAATTCTAACATATCTAAACAGCTGCAGCACAGGGTGCCCAGGATTTGCTGTGCAATTGGTAAAACAGCCTCCTCCTATTTTGCACCGTGGTCATGAAAAAACCCTCAGAAGATTCACGATTTTATCTGCCTGTGAGAGCTCAAAGCTCTGATTAAAAGATGTGGAGCTGAAGACTGCAGTTGCTGTCGCTAAGCTGGATTTTGTTGTGTGTATTTTTAGTCTATTGGTTGTTTTAACGTGCTTTACTGTTGTTGTCATGCTCGAGTTTATCACTTTTTGTAACTTTTCTTGACCCGGTCTCCCTCGAAAAAAGAGCTTTTGATCTCAACGGGCTTCCTGGTTGAATAAAGGTTACATAAATGAATACAAATTAAAGAAGATACTCGGGAGCAGCTCTATTGTTCTGCTCTTTAGGAATCAGATGTCTCTAATATTATCATTTGCTATATAAATAGCCACTAATTGTCCTCAGTTGCCAGATGCTAGTTAAGTCAACAGGGTGGCTTGTGTGCAGAGCTCCGTATTACTTCGCTGTATCAACAGGGAAAAGAGTTCATTATGTCCAAACTGCCACAAAGGCAAGCAGCAGTGTTAGAGTCTGACCTCTGTTTGTAACCTTAGAGCGATGGGAAATGTCTTCCATAGTGGGTCTTGTTTTAATGTCAAGATTTGTACTTTCAACTGTGCTCAGTTTTCAGTATTTTATACCTTTAACAGAAAATAGTTCTCAGCGGAAAGACTTCGCAGCAACCTTTACACAGCAACTACGGACTGTAGTGTATGTATTTAATTTTGTTTTACAGTAACTATCTCTTTAACGCCAAACGATTTATGAAGTAATTGTGAGCAATCCTGTAAAACAATGATCATGACTGTCACTGTATTGCAAATAGAAAGTGATAAAGTACTTTGATTTTTCAGTTATTACTTCCTATATTAACTCATTTCTACCTGTCAAGTTAACAAATTCTCAGTTGGTTTTCCAGAAGCTGTATTACATAATGAAGAAACTAATTACAAACACCAAGAAAGAGAATGATGACGCTGGACTCAGCTAAAGTCAGAGCCATTAGAGATGTGATCTGTGTTTGTTTTGAAGGCGACCCATCCAGGGCTGCTGAAGATCAGTGGGCTCCAGGAAGGCGTCTACACGTTCCAGATGACTGTCACCGACACCGCAGGACAGAAGAGCTCAGACAATGTCTCCGTCACCGTACTGGCTCCCAAACACCAAGCAGAAGGTAATGAACTCACCAAAATGTGTCTTTGTTCTGGTTTGTGTTGTGACTTCAGGGATCATGTGTATGAAAGCTTGCCAGTCTGTCTTTCACATGGATGGATTCTTTACCAGCTGAGAGAGAAGGTCTGCAGTTAAATCTGTCTGTGCCCACAGTGTGCACCGGTCACTGCTCCAACTACCAGTTCAAGTGTGATGACGGCTGCTGTATTGACATCACCTACGCCTGCGATGGGAAGCAACACTGTCCAGACCGCTCTGATGAAGACTTCTGCCCAAACTGTAGGAAACATTCTCTGTTATCATGGCATGATTCAGTGAGCAGGGAGATTATAGAAACATTTCATAATCCTTTACATTATTTCAATCAGTGGATTTCAATCTTTTGACCAAAAATGAAGTAAAAACGGGAGCAAAGACTCACAGACTTCCTCACGACTGACTGCTTTTTCTGTGTTTATTTGTAGTTGACGGCAGCCGAAAATCAGTGACCCACCCTGTGGACCCATCCAGCCCTCAACAGCCTGCAGCCCAGGCAGAAGAGGCCAGGGACGGCTCCGTGCTCCCAGCTGGACCCAGGAAGACCATCGTACCCTCACAGGACCGGAGCAACGCTGCTCCTCCACAAAGTCCCAGTGAGCAGGGGGCTTCAGTCAATCATGGTAGGATGGTGCTTCTGCCTAAAGCGCCCTGCAGTCTGTTTGGGGAGGCAAAAACAGCATAATATGAAGTAAGAGTAACTCTACAACATCATAGAATGTTGCTCTGTAGTGATGATACAAAATAAAGTGGTTGTTCCAAATGTATGGTTCAGTTGGAATCTGCAACCGTTTCCATTGCTTTTAAAAATGTTTGTGTAACAATATGGTCCAGTCCGTGTGTCATCAGTGTAGTATGACTGTGTAAAGAAGCAGAAAGGGCTGTAATGTGTTTCTGGACATGGAAGCAGATGGAGCCTGTAGGCAGCCATTGAGTCATAGCACTGAGCTCAAAATGCTGGCAAAGCCACAGGGCCACTCTGAATTCCCTGGGAAAGCAGCTCCGTGCCTGCATCCCCTCTGAGTGCTGGAACAAAGCTCCTCTGTCCCCTCCGCCATCTGATCCCTGAATCAGACCAAGACTCACCAAACGGGCTTCTTCCCCCATTGCTATTTTTCCATAGGTATTACATGCCCGAGGTGCATTCTCAGGAGTCTTTTCTTTATTTCACAAATGCTTTGTCCCATGACCAAATGCTTTGCGCACTAAGATGATACCTGACTAATTAGCAGAAAGAAAGAGAGAGAAGTAAAAAGAAAAATAGCTCAAATACCATTGTCTAGGTGGCTTTAACCTCTGGTAATATCTAGTATCTTATATCAATGACACAAGGGCAGAAAGTAATGATTCATTTCATCAGTTCATCTCTTTCTTAAATAATCTCAAAGTCCTACGAACAATACAATACCAACAACCAAGCATGTTAATTTTCAGTGTTGTTCCAGTGAACTGTCTTATTCATCAGTAGTGTTATTAGTGTTTGTTTAATTAGTTTTAAAATAAGCGACGATTTATTCAATAGTAATTTCAATATTAATCCATTTGAATAAAGAACAGAAGTCTAAATTATGAAATTATGTTTTTTGTACTTCATATATTTTAACAATTTATTAATTACTAATTAATAACCCTGCCCACTGTCAGTTAAGCAAATTGTTTCGAATTATTTGCGTTCATAATTTAAAATTAAACTAATAACAACATATTATTTTGACATTCCAGTGTGCTGAGGGCTGACTCCTCCCCCAACACCTCGCTATTTTTTCACCCTGACTACATCAGTGCACAAGAAGAGTAATATGTCAGCTGTTAATGCAGGTGTATCGTTTGTCTCGTCCCCGTAGATCCATGTGCTGCAGCACCAGTGGTCGGACCCTGTAAAGGCAACTTCCCGCGGTGGTACTATGACCAAAATGCAGGAGAATGTAAACACTTCCTGTACGGTGGTTGCCAAGGAAACCATAACAACTTCCTTCAAGAATCTGATTGTGTCAGTGAATGTATACAAAAAAGTGAGAACTTTTTTTTTTTTTTTTACCTAATATGACAATTGTAACAATATGAAACTACAGTCATTTTAATATTCTTGAAAACATGTTTTAGGTCCAGCTTTCAGGCCAGCGAGTGTAGCCCCTCCAGTCACAAAACAGACTGACATAGGTAAAGTCATCACAGCTTCAAACACATATCAGTAACACAGTGGTAATAGTTGTCTGCTCACTAATCTAAGCTGCATTTGTATTTTTGTTGAAGTTGCTCCCAAAATCTCCCAGAGCCAAGCAGAGAGCGACACCTCCATCTCTAAACCATTTCCAGTAATGGGAGGACATCCAGTCCCAGAGTCAGGTCAGACACACTGTTCATGTCTATATGTAGCCGTTGTATCGTTGTTTTTGTGTAACGTTCTGTTCTACTAGTCATCTTCCTAATTTTAGTGCGCGGTCTCTGATCCCTCTTCCAGGTGCCATCCTTCCTCTGGCACTCGGCCTGATCATCACCGCTCTGCTGCTGCTCATGATCGGCTGTCGTCTCAGACTTGTTCGTCACAAGCTGAAGAAAGCGAGACCTCTCACCACAGAGGAGTCAGATTACCTCATAAACGGCATGTACCTGTAGCTGATTAGCCAGGCAGAGATGTGAGAAACAAATGAGAGTGTCGCCCTCTGAGACCTGACCCAGGATGTTCTGAATTTGCACTCTATATTTCTTGCAGCCCAGTAACTCTAATTTATCCTCATTTCTGGTTGGAAACATCCAACGCTCTGCTGTCATGAACGTTTCTGAACACCCCCACACTGATCCCCTCTGACTGGTACAGTAAATCTGCTGCTGATAGACGCTGCCTCGCAGTCAGTGACACATATTCAGATGCTTGTGAGTCCATATTTATGTTGTCTTAAATCTGACTAAGAATCAGTGATGAAATATCAACATTCCTTGTTTGAAACTGATACATGCATTAAGAGAGACTGTTTCATCCCTGTTATTGTACTTCATTCATTCCTGAAACACTGGTTACTTTCATATAACTTTTATTTTTACTTGTGATGTGTTGTCCTTTCCAGTGCTGCACAAAATATGCTGTGTTTCTGCCACTATGTGGCACTAATGTGCCATATTTTTGCTGTACATCTCACCTGAGTTTACCTGCCTGAAGGGCAGAAACATGAGTGTTTGAGTGCCTGTTATAGTACCATAGAAATCATCGAAATTATTATTCTTAAAGTTTGCCTGAATCATAAAAAGCCATAGCAAATTCTATTGGTCAATTTCTATTCTTGTCTATATTTTGTTGCATATTTTTGTTCACTAACGAAACATATCTGGATGATGTATCGTATATATTTGCGCAGATGTATTCCTTCAAAGTGCTGTCTTTCATGTGGCATATTAAAGTTTATTATATATTTAAAAAAATATTGGTGATTTATGTTGACAAGGAAATTTACGAGCCAGCAATAGCTTCACTGCTTCTATAGATTATTTAACTACCATGGAGACTGACATCATTCACTGAACACCGACAAATTCTAACCTATTTTGTGTGAAATTACAATCAGACATTGATATAATTCTTGCCATCTTTAAATTTTGCTTTTCTCAGAGGGAAAAAAAAAGTGTTAAAACAAAGGACAACTTCTCTACCAGAATTATTAATTGTACTCCTAGCAGTTTGGTGCATTTAGATTTTGTAAGTAATATAATTAAAATTTAAATATAAAATTATTTTAAATGTTCACAAACTAATTTTGGTGAGCAGATTTTCAGACTGTTGAATGGTCCTGTGCCCCTGACTTCACTATTCTAAAATATCTGTTGCAGCCTGTGCACAAAAAATTCAGTAACAAAAGAAAGACAAAAACATAAGCATCTCTTTATTTTCATATGCCATTCCAGAAACTGTGAAAGCCAAATAGCATCCATAACTTAGATCACTCAAAATAAAATGTGCTTTTTTTGATTCCATGTTTTTTTTCCCAAGAAAACAGACATTCATTTGCTTAATATTGTTGGAGTTTATTTTGGCAAAGCAGTGACTATCCCATTTACTGGCAGTCACCAGAAGAGCCTGCACAAATTGTAAATGGAAACCAGCGGCAGAAAGCAACACGTCACCAAGTGAAAGCACGCGTGTCGGTGTTATTAGTGCTCTGCTCTCTTTGGAGTATGTTCAGTATGATCCGATGCATTGCTTATTTCATGTGTAGAATGACCTAAGAGTGCTGCACATAAAACAGGATGTGTGGGTTACATCAGCCATTGTGTTGCCTGTGAATGTGTGTGAATATGTGTGTGTGTGTGTGTGTGTGTGTGTGTTTGTATGTGTTTGTAATACTGCTGGCAGGGGAAGAAAGCTCATATTTTAGCAGATAAGTCTACTCTTAGATGATCCACACACACGCACACACACACTGTAGCTAGGTGAATTATCTAAAAGGCTCAGGCGTTCTTCTTCGTTGTCCAGCGTTCCTCCTACATTCAGCTTTGATGCTGCTGAAATGTAATGCCGTAAAAACGTCTGATTGCAATTCAAATGGTGAGACCACAAAAGAAAAACAAACCTAAAATCCAGCGGTTAAAAAGAATATGTAACCAAGAGGATGCAGGCCTGAAAAGAAAAACAAAAAGCTCTCTCCAATATTTCTGTGCTGAGCTTCAAGCAGTCTTTCTTCCCAGCCCCTCAGGGCTGTCATCAGTGTGGTTCTCTAGTCCCTCGTTAGATGTAAAACAAAAAGAGCATGTTTTGTTATGCTTTGAACAAAATGTCAAGGGCTGACCCCCATCCAAGTTTTCTCCAGGTTCAAACTTAAAGGTGGATTATGGACTGCCTTCCGCTTCAAAGTTCATCCCTGTGAGACACGGAATTTGAATGTTAGAAAAGACAATGATGACCTGCAAGAAACAGCCACCTTCTTGTCATGCAAACAGAGTTAAGAGTTAGAATCTCATGCAAAATGTTACGATACATTGTCGTGATAAAAGTCAAACAGTAGCTGTTTCTTTCTACATCTCACAGAGAAGATAAAAAATAAAAAATCGAGGTTGAGTTTTATTGTCTAATAAGCATCCAAATTAACAAAGCAGTCATGCTTTTGAAAACCAAGCATATGCCTTCACACTGCTGCTATTTCTCTCGTGTTTAGGTCCCAAACAGAATAAACTGCATTAGTTGGGCAGAACCAAATTCACACTGGTGTTAAAATAAAATGAAGGAAACGTGCAGCGAGTTGGTATGGTATGGAAGAAGCAAAAAATGTCAACAAGCAGCAAAATGCAGCCCCTTGTGATCCATTGCCTGCTCCAAGCCACACCATTTCACCTTTGCCACTGTGAGAAGGAGAGAGGGGGAGGAGGGGGAGAAGGAAGTCACTTCCACCTGGACCACTGCTTGTCTTTGTCTGTTAAAGGCACATAAATCACCCCCATCAAGGGCTTCATTTTGGTGCTGCCATCCTCCATCTTGTCGTACTGCTCCAGCATCTGGTTTCCACCCGCTGGGCCCACGGGGAGAATGAGCCGGCCGCCCGGCTTCAACTGGTCCAGAAGCTGCAAGAGGCACAAGGTAGATGTAAAGAGTTTTTTTTATTTCTTAACACAAAATACATTAAATGTGTTTTGTCAATCTTGAATATGTGGCCTTGATCAACAGAGTTCAAAACTTTCAGAGACTCACAGCTTGGGGGACATTAGGTGCCGCTGCGCCAACGTGGATGGCATCATACGGCGCCTCCTCCTCATAGCCCAATCGTCCATCTCCCACTGAAACACACACCAGGGCATCACTCACAGGCTGCCAAACTCAATGCAGCACTGATGGATGTCTTCACCAGGTTGTCATATACAGCTCTTCTTGAAGGCTGTATGTGACTGTACTGTTCCTCATTAACAAACTTGCAGATTCCATTTTCACCTCGTTATTTAAACTAAGAAATGCCTCAAACTCATACTGTAAACAGCTGAGTGATACTGACAAAACTACACGTCAACATCTTCCCTCACTACCTTAATAATGTATGAGTAATGTGACAGTATTTTGACTTATTACAGATTAAGCACTCCAATAAGTCTCCCAGCTCCATGAAAGGTATCTGAAAATAGCTGATTTGGTCTGACATCTGCCAAAAATAACAAAAGAAGCTCTTCTTGTGATGTTACATTTTGACATAAAATATTGGTTGTGTTTTGTTCAAAAGGGTGGGCGCAATGAGCTGAAGTTTCAGCCTACACCTTTCAATCTGTTGTTTCTGTTCTGTCTCTGTTGTGCCGCCTTTTATTGCACTGCTGGGAATATTCCCCCCCCAACTGTTTCTGCAAACACTGTTAGATGAAAATCCAATTTCAACAAATTACACACAGAAGTATGCAGAAAATGTTAATTGCACTTGAGCGAAATTATTTACAAAATTGGAATTTACAGACATCCAAAAACACAGGGGGAAAATACGGAAACACTGAAGTTGTAAAACCATACAATACAGAGTGTCTGTTGACCTCGTTGTTGCAGCACTTCAATCTTCCTGCAGAGAAAGTGAAAGCAGGTACTCACTGCTCAATTATTTAGAGCTGCACGCTGCCTACTGAGCTTCTGTATGGTTTTCTCCACTGTGATGACCGTTCCAGTGTCTCTTGTTTTATAAAATATAGAAAGCTTTCAAACTATTTCCAAAAAAGTCTAATGACAGAGCGAATACTAAACACCATAATGTTGCATCCAGGACAATCTTACCTAATAGCTTGACTCGGCCCGATGTTATCAAACTGGGGTCATCTTTCTTCACATTGTTTATTGAATCATCTACCAGCTCTTTGATGTGATCGATTCCTATAACTTTCCCTTTTGGACCTACCTGTAAAGCACAAAAAGGGAAAGTGATCAGTTCATACAAGAATTCCACCTCATTACACACATTTTTTTTTCTCTTTCTTTCAGATTTTATGTTGATTGGCTGACACATAAATGTGTCGACCAGTGTAATAAATCAGACTGACACCAAGGAGAAATTGTATGTGTTTACCCGTCATATATGTGGCTCACCATTCGTGCGAAGCAAACAGACAAGATTCCACTGCCAGAGCCGACGTCCAGAGCTTTGGCTCCCTCATACAGCTGATCATGTAGAAGCTCCAGGGCATATGCGTGCTGGGTGGAGGGGGGGGCATCAACAAGAAAACGACATTATAGTCCCTCAGTCAACATTCATACTGAAGCTAACACTGGCGAGCAGTAGGTTAAACCCAGGACATCTATGAGGTGCAGCTAGCCAACTGACATCACTGCTTGCCTCTTTCTGTTTGTTAGCTGTACAAAGCTTTGATTCATTTTATTAGTTTGCTTAAGGTTTTGACAAATATCACAATCTAACATGCCAACATTGAACACAAATACATAAAATAGCTAAGGTTTCATTATCATCTAAGTAAAAATAGCAAATTAGCAGTGACTGAATGGGAGCAAGCTTTACAAAAAACTGTGATTCACAGGATGCAGAAATGTCTGAAAGTCCTTAAATTCATACCATGTGTGGGGCGCTGATAGTTGCTTGAAAGCCTTTTGGTAAAGAGGGAGGCACAGATTAGGTTAGTTCATTTCTCAGATCTCAGAACGGTTTTGCGCTGTGCTGCGATGCATGAATGATTACAAGAGCAGACATACCTATTGACTGCGGTGAGTCCATGTAAGGATTACACCTAGAGAAGTGTGCTCGGTCTGTGGCCAGCATGACTTCATAGACATTGTCGGATTTAATAATGCCATTTTCTGAGGATGCATAAGAGTTTGTGTCACTGTGGGTTATGGAGACACTGGCAGAAAACGATTACATAATCATGCAGCAGAATCAAACCCAGATAAAATATACATGAAAGAAATAAGTCAGAGGTAAAAACAAGAAATAACTCAGAGGTAAAAACAGAGTAAATTCAGGGACACTAAGCACAACAACACGACTACAATGACTCGTACATTTGCGCTTTGGTAATATGACACATGCTGTGAGAGTTTGTCAATTATCAGAGCTGATACCTTTGTAATGCTCAGTGTATTAGACCATTGAGGGCAGTTCTCTAAATGAATACCCCAGTCTGCTTTCTGGTAAATTGGAAATACACAGATTGGAGTCACTGTGGTAATTTGTCCAGCATCTGGACAGACAATCCTGTCAGATCTATTTTTTTTTACCCAATATACCTATTTCTCAAATAACTTTTCCAGTCATTTCTTGTGTCCACATTTTAATATAAAGTTGTGCATACTGTTATCATGGATCAGCCTATGCCACTGGCACACATAAACTAACAACAACATAACAGTGCGTCTATAATAAAGGAACAGCAAATAAGGAGCAGAAAATACTGAGACACGAAGGAATTAAAACATTTTTATGAGGGACAAAAATTAAATCGTAAATAACAATATGCCAAGAAACATGAGAACGTCAGAGAAAAATAAAGGATGAGCAGAAGACTGCAGCATACATACAGGACTATGTGCCACCCAGGTGCTAGCACCTACAGAAAGCCACACAAACTGTACGTCTGCGTGTTTAAGAATATTGTGGACATTTTTCCAAATCAAGACCGCTTTGAGGCAAAAACTAAAGTTTATATAAACTTTGTACCTTTACTGATGGTGTATCTTAATTTGTCAGGTTTTTAATTCACTTGATCAGCCAAAAACAGCCATTCCTGTATGAGTTGTGTTGTTTACCTTTTAACTGTGTCCTTACTTATTTTCTCAGCAAATGTATTATATTTTAATACATATTGATATTGTGATGTAAGATCGCCCATACTGTGACAGAGGATTTCACCTGTATTATGGCACATGATACAACCTATACATTGGCACAAACTAGCAACATAAACATACAAGGCATACAAATCACAATATGCCAAATATGAAAACCTGAAAATATTCTAGAAAAATACAAGATGAAATAAAACATGCTTCCCAAGTACAGGCAACACTTGTGGTTATCACATATAATGTATGTAAGCAACAGAAAAGCACTAAAGCTTGGAGACGAGTCATGGAAAGAACCAGAAATGCAAAGAGTTAGTGTCTTCAATATAACCCCTCCTAACAGGTTCCTGTAGCAGCTTGAGCCAAAGGCAGGAAAAGCCAACAACAGCCGGTGCTGCTCTCATTACTGCCTCCCCCCCATCCTTAGAGCTATGCGCCGCTTTAGGATACATTACAAATAAACCATACAAGCTGCCAGATGGACACCTACAAGTGATTTCTGAAATTAAAATAACCCATACTGGCACATCTCAAGCTGTTTGCTTCCTAACTGTAATTATTCTCACAATTCAAATTTGTCTTTGCCAATATACCAACAGAAATGTAATGCTGTTTTTGGGCTATACGACCATTTCGTGTATAATTTGGAGGCACATCTGACTGCAGCATGCAACTGGGTGGTGAACCTTAAAAATTAAAGAGGTATTCGAGGTTTGAAAAACAACTATGACAGCCTGTGCTGACCAGTCCTGAGCACTGACCAGGAGGACAGAGACAATAAGAAAAGACGTGAATTAGCATGCATCCTGCGTGTGACCTGCTTAAATGCAGCTTATGCAAACTCAGGGTTAAATTTAAGCCATTCGTGCACCTAAATGGGTCAGTGTCCAGTTAAGTGAACAAAGTAACAGTCACATAAAACACATCAAATTAAATAATAATACTACATTTGCTTTAATTAGCACAACTACTATTAACTAAGAAAGAAAAGGTTTCACTTGAAAAATGTGCTATTGTACCGATGATACAAAATGACCTGCATCATCAACAGACATCCTGAAGGGACTTTATGAGCAAAGTCATTGGTGAGAGGCTAATTTGTTTAAATTGTACTTGCTGATTTTCAGCATTTAACTGTTTTACTATTACATATTTATATATGATAAAATGCATTCCCTGCAAATAATTTGGTTAAACTTCTTTATATACTGGATCTCTTTTTTTTTTTACTTCACCAGTTGCAACATTTGGTCAATAATAAACTGGGATAGAGAATCTTTCTAGCATTATTTAGTTTGGCAAGGCACTGCACCCCAAACCATGCAGCTTTTGGCAAAATGCTTGCAGCTTGCAACGCTCTGCTGGACAGCACAGAATATAAATAGACCCGGTAGATACTTAATATTGAATGTGGACTTGCACTTTCAAGTCTGCAGATATCATCACAATCAACGTCATTTGGTGATGTGCATGGAAGAAGCAGCAGAGCCAGAGTGTTATTACAGTAGTTGTATAGGCCTGACTTTTTGTATTTACCACCTAATGCACTACCATCTGATTGCAGATAAAACCATGTGGATGGCATCGATCGTAGTGGACTTCGCACCACATACCAGTCGTCTAATAAGGTGGCACACTGAGTCACTGCTCGTTCATTGCAGCCAGCAAATAACTAACCGCCGCTGTGACACAGCAAGTTGTCGTTTTCAATCACCCGCTAACAAAGGCGCTGTAGAAACGAGCCTCACGTTTACAGCTGCCACTGCCATTCACGTAAAAGCACAGTGAATGATAGAGACAGCCATCAATGAAAGTGGGCACGGCTGCTCGCTGGTAGTGCTGCTACAGCTAGCTACAACGTCCCAAATGACGCACATAGAGCTAGCAGGCTAAGCCAACTCCACACACAACTGAGCTGCACAAATATTCTATGTTCAAGCACAATAAAGAGGTAATTCATGTCTTTAATGTTTCTTTTTTTCTGCAACTACGGAGGCATGCATCTGTACTAAGCGTAAACGTGGTCCGAGAAAGGGGTGGAGGAAGGTAACGCTAGGTCACAACAACATACCACAGAGCTTAGCAACCAGCTAGCTGCCGCTCCTGTGTTCACACCAGCCTTCAAACTAAACCGATTTCTAGCGACGTGTCGGTGAAGGCGTCGGTGCTGTCGCTTAACGAAGCATTCGTACTTACTACGGAGGTTGTTGACAAGCTCTGCGTGGCTGGCTCCTCCAGATTTCCAGGCCATTATTAAACAGACTTTGCGGAGTAAGTAGACAGCAGCTGTCAGTGCCGCGCCTGCGCCAACTGTTTTGCCGATGAAGCTGACAACCTCCAGAGCAGACGGCGGAGCGGCGGATACGTCACCAGACATCCAAATGATTTTACTGCAGGGCCGCCTTTCAAACACACGCCCTCACACACCACAGAGCCATAGTTTATAGAAACAATTAAATCTGTATGGATATGTGCCTAAGCCAATGTTAGTTGCAGGGAATAAGCCACATTCCTCACTCAGTGCATTATCAGATTTGCCGCAGTAACATAAACGGCAGCCGCTAGGTGGAGTGCGTCACAAGTTAGAGAGCGACTGTGAGAAAAGCTCGTGGTTTGGTCCTACAGGGCCACCGTAGTTACGTATGGCGTAGCCGGCGCGTACATTTCAGTCTTGTTCATGAATGCTAAGCTAACGTCAATTTTTATTTTAAGAAGGAAAAGCGATTTCTGTTTTAATGGAGAGCATAAATGCTAAGTACGTGTCCCAGAAAATCAGCAAGACGCGATGGCGGCCAGTATCGCACTCGTCTTTGCAGCAACCAGATATTTTTGCGACTGGCTCGTGGGACAACGAGGTGAGCAAGTTGGCACTTCATATTTACGTTGGATGAGAATGAGCCCACGTCGCGCCAAACTTCTTTGAAAAATGACACAGTTCTACATATTTTGCTTGTTGGAGGACTTACGCACTTTGTGTCCATTAGAGTAACATGACACTAACTTTACTGTGTAGTTTTCACGACATGAGCATGTTAAATTTGTATCTGAGATGTGACTTACGGTAAAGTAACAACGTTGTTTTCATGCTTAAAGGCAGCTAACCTGGATTGTTGCTGTGTTTGCTAAATTTCCTTGAGAGAAAGTAAAATAATGACCGACTCTGGTCAGTTTCAGCATTGCAATGACAACATTTGTTGGAATTCTGCTTAATTACCCGTAATGTTTGTCTCTTACAGCTCAACAAGATTTCATTTTGGTCCATTGGGAGTCATGGAGGTTCTGCTATGGAAGATGGATTTGAAGGAGACCCGCAGCTTTTATGTGAACACAAGCACGATGGAGATGTCCTCGACCTTCAGGTAAGACACCTGATGCAATGTGAAGCTAATTGACAAACCTATAGTGGTTGCAGTGTTGTAAAAATTAAACTGGGATTATTTGGCTTTTCACTGAACTACAGTCACTACTTGATAGCATTTATTGTCGACTTTGATTTGGACTTGGTCTGACTTAAACAAACAAGGCTATGTTCTTACAAAAGATAACTGTATGAATTTGTCACTGTTGAGAAATACATGAATGCAGTTTACCAGGATAAAAGGATTTTTAAAAATGTACTGTACATTAATGTGGCATCTATATTGACTCTAATACGTGTGCTTTAGAGGAATACCTCCAACAACCAGGCCCAATTTGTTTCTGTTATTTATTTACAGTTTTTGGACCAAGACAGAATCGTCACAGCATCATCGACGGGAGCAGTCACTGTCTTCCGCCATCACCAAAACAGTCAGGTACCATCAGGTTTTACATACAGTGTGTTTACACAGATCTAGTTTATGTACAAGGTCATCATAACTACTCTACAAACTACAAGCATCCACATCACAGGTAGAGACATTCCTATCATTGTTCTACTAAGTGAAAATGCAATTTTTGATTGAAACTTAGGCAATATAAATGAAAAATAACTAAGAATGTGGTGGGAAAATACAGTTATGGATGTCACATGTTTAGGGTGACTCCTGTGCGAGACAAATGTATACGAAATTTTCACTGGCTGCACTGGTGCGACCAACTTTCTCATTTGTTCACACCTTCCCACTTTGTCACAGGCAAAGCACATCACTTGCTGAACATTTTCTTATCGGTAGACACTCCAATTACTTTACTGATGTTCCCTAAATGGCCCACATTGCAGGCTGTGGTAGCTGCTGCTTGGTGGCTGCAGTGCTCAGACCGGTGTGTGACAAAAAAAATGTTCTGAAAAGAGTAAACTAGTGCATTCTAGTGTCAGATTTGTCCAAGATCAACCAAGTGTTTTTTTTTCTACATGCAGTCTTTTCTATGAGCAGAAAAAACCGCTCATGTAGGTGTGCTCCACTTTTCACGAGAAGACGGCATTTTTAAGCGTAAATACCGCAGTATGCTGAAGTTATAAAAGTGCTGCTTTCCACCACTGTGTTTAACACAGCAGCGGTCTACGATTACAGCAACACTAACACAACTTAATAATCATCATGCACTTGCACCAATGGGACCACTTGAACTCTTAACTCGCACACTCTCAAAAAAATGTCGCAAGAGCAACCTTTTTGGCCGCAGTCTGGAGCCCTGCTCGTTTTGTTGTATGACAACAGAAACAGAAAAATAAGTAAGTGAGAACAGCTCTATTGGGGATTCATTTGCATTAAAATACAGCATATGTGAGCACAGAGAGCAGGAGCACAGCAAACAACAGCAGTAAAGGGCCAATAGTGACTGAGTCACCCACCCAGTCTTTGTTTATTGGCTTCAAATCAAGCTTAAAGAGTCCATATCATGCTTATTTACAGGTTAGTGATTTTATTTTTGTGATCTACCAGAATATGTTCATATGCTTTATGTTTAGAAAACTATATATAAGCAACATACAATATATATCTCTAATAGCAGACATAGCTGCAGCACCCCTGCTCAGCCTTTGTCTGAAGTACTCTGTTCAAGCTCCTGTGTCTTTAAGGTCCCTTTGAAAAGCTCAGTCTACTGCCATTGTTTTTTAATTACATTTTTTTCTGTTTGTTTGACAACTTTTGGTTTTCCAGTCCAAATGTAGAAACTGAATAAAAATCTTACTGGTATGTGCAGCTGGGAAGCCATCTAGTTGTGGGAGAGCTAAAGGAAAGGCAGTTGAAAGTCTATAAAACACACCAAAACACAATCAAAACACATTTTCACAATATGTGACCTTTAACTAAGGACAGCACCTGATCTGTGACTGGCTGCGATACAAATATGATGCAGTTCAAGGAAGGGAATGTTAGACGAACTGTGCAGTGAGATATGCAGCATACTTGTGGTTGAATTTCTTGCGTCTCCTTTCTGTTGACTGCAGACAGTATCAGTTGTTCAGCACTGGACAAGAGCGCATCGTTATCCTTGTGACAACGCTCCATGCACTGGTGTTGTATGCAGCAGTCCTGAAATTGTTACAGTCGGTGAAGATGGCAGGATCATCGTCTTCAGAGCCGACCAGGAGGGAGTGATTCGAGTCATAGGTGAGATTAAGATTACGCTGCAGTAGCCAGACCGTCATGTTAAAATGCAGACAGAATTAGTTTTTTAGCACGAGATAGCATTTTCCACTCGCGAACTAAGTTGACACTAACTTGTTTATTGAACTGTTTAACCTTTGCTAGAGAATGCGGACAGCAGCACAATTCATGCTGTGACTTACCTGAGGACAACAGAGATTTTGACAGTAAACTCCATCGGCCAACTCAAGCTGTGGGATATCAGGCAACAAAGCAACTCACCTTCCCAGATTCTCTCCCTGTAAGATCTGTTTTTAAAAAAAAATAAATTCTGGTTTGAGAGCGTGATTCTTTCTTTGGCGTTTTTTTTAAGTTTTTCTATTTGTTTTCACAAGGTCAGGGGATAGAGTTCCTTTGCACTGTGTGGACAGACATCCAAACCAACAGCACATTGTGGCGACAGGAGGCCAGGATGGCATGCTGTGTGTCTGGGATGTGAGACAAGGCAACGCGCCCTTCTCACTTATGGAGGCACACTCTGCTGAAAGTAAGATTCATTGTGGCCAGATAAATGAATTTACCCATACGACAATAAAAAGTTAATTTCAGAGATGTCATGCATGCACATAATTCTTACTATGTTTTATATATGTTTTTCCTTGCATTTCTGGACAGTGTGGGAAGTCCACTTTCACCCAACCAACCCGGATCATCTGTTCACGTGTTCAGAGGATGGCTCACTGCTGCACTGGGAGACTTCCTCACATTCAGACATGCCCTCCTTCTTACAAGGCAAGTCAAATTAAGGATGATGACATGATGTTTTTACAGACTTTTCTGCTGCTGCTGGTAAATTCGACCAGTATTGAACCTTTTAGAAAGTTTTAGTCATTTCTGCTACAACAAAGATGCACTGTGAAAGCCATTGGTGTTGTAATCCAGAAGATTTTAAGGTTAGATTTTACCATCGTATAACTACAATGTTCACCCGTTATGTAGTGTAAGCATTATAGGTTAGAGTGAAAATGGTGTGCAGGTGTGTTGTTATTTACCAATGTTCTCTTCATTAATTGTGCAGCTCTATAAATGACATGTTCCTTTTTTGCAATCAAATCTTCCTTTTCATTGTTTCTCTCCTGTTCCAGGCTCACTTTGCTGTGAGCCACGAACACATGGAACCTGCACACCAGCAAACTCACAATACGGTGTCAATGCTCAAACGGCGTATTTTGCATCCTGAATTTTATTCAAGTATTTTCATTTCTAGCTGTTAACAATGACTTCTGGCTTCCCAAATTCTAAACCAGTCACCAAATTTTATCGGCAAACAGCTGCAGCAAGCATCGATAACCATACATGACATCACAATGAACTTAGTCATAGGATGTGTGTATGTTTAATGTCTTTACCTGCTATCTGTTGCTTATTAGACAAACTGACAGTCAGCCAAGATCTAAAAGATGGCATATTGACATGCTAGGAAAGCTACAATCAGTATACAACAGTACAGCTGTCATAATGAACTTCTAATTTAATAATTAATTTTATTGTATTCTCAGGTGGCAGGAACAGCAGCATAATGTCTCGCAGTGCGATGGCCCCAGCTGGAGGGAATCAGTCCCTCATCAGCGCCTGGCTCAGTGGAGACTCCAGTAAAGGCCGTCTGGAGACGAGTCACATGCTGCCCAGCCAGACGCTGTCCGTCAACAGCTTGGATGTACTTGGACAGTGTCTTGTCTGTGGGACTGACGGAGAGGCTATTTTTGTCAACAGACAGGTTTCAGTTTAAAAGGGTTTTTGGTGCAATGCACAAGATGTGGATGAAGATGTTTATTGATGTCAGTTTCATTCACAACAGAAGATTTATTGTGTCTTTGAATCATACAGGATGCCCAAAATGCTGTATGTTAAGACGTTTGGCGTTACTTGTGTCTGACACAATGCTTCATTCGTAAGTTGCAGTTGTAGTAATGGATCATCATGGATCAAGCGTTTTTGTAAATCATTCCAGGCAGAGTTCTTCAGTTTAACAGTCGTTTTGTACAAAAGACATATAAAACTGTTTTTTTTTCTTTTCCTAAAAATAAAAAAATATATGAATATCTCAAGACTCTGTTGACTGATTTGTTGAAACAGAAATTCAAAGTTGACCATCGCAGGCTGAAACAACAACACCAGCACTACTTGAGCCCTTAGTGAAGTTAAAATACTGCAGATGCTGTAAATAAAACATTAAACCTTTACCTGGTCGGATCAGTGGTGTTGATTAGATATGAGTAAATAAAGTAATAAGTAAATTATTTACAGGTAAATAAATGGTGCAGGTGTGAAGTGAAGGCTGAAAAGTTCTACAAACAGCATCTGAGTAACTTGTGTGAAGTTTCCCAGGCTTTACTTAATGATTATCCCAGTGGGACTTCTGGTGTTTCTTTTAAAATCAAAGCTCTAACATGATAACATTTTGAGAGATCAGTTATGTTTGCATCCTTAGTCACTGGTTTTGATTGTGTCTTGAGATTCTCCTAAAATTTAAAATAAAATAAAAAAAAAAAACATTTTTGAAAACTGTTTTATGTGCCTGCACTGTTGTTTGCACATTTGTATTTACATTTTACATATGATCTTTATCATTTATGTCAAATGTACAAAACAATGATTTTCAGGTGACTTTTTTACATCAAGAACAATAAATAAAATGAAGAGAAAGTGTTAGAATGTATCTACTGTGTTTATCTCTACTATGTTTTTTAATTAATTGAATTTACCTTCTTTAAATATTAAGGAGTAAAACCCTGCTGAACTATCAAAAATACAAATTAACTTGAAAAGAAACGTCCTTATATATAATCTGGATATTTGTATTTCCTTTATAATTACATGCAGTGTTTATACTGTTAATACTACTTATATTGTTTATATCTTCCATTCATTACATTCATATTGTCTTTAAAGTTTGTTTTTTTTCATATAGAATTTCACATTGCATTGCACTTTTACTGTTTCTTTTGCAATTCTGGTTAGATAATAAACTGCATTCCGTTGCAATAGTACTTCTAGTCTGTGTATTGACAATAAAGTTAAGTGTAATCTAGTCTAAATTCTGTATTAAGGCTAAGTCCCTGCAGTATCAATTATACATAGTTTTTAAATCAGAGTTATTAAAATGTTTACAGTATGAATTGCACATGAAAAGCCAAACGAATCCAGGGATTCCCAATATTTTCCTTTGATCTAAATTAATTCTAAATAATGGACAGATTTTTGTTTTATTGTTGAAGCTGCAGTCACCGGAAGTGATTGTTGTCGGTTTGTTTTCTACCTTGACGCTGTTGTACTTGTCATTCAGACATCCCAGGAATTCAACACGACTAGGAACCAGCCAGCACGGCACAACAAGGGCATTTTTGACTTAAAACCGCGTCTTTGTCGCCGAGAAAGGTCAAGCAACCATCGTTAGTTGCTAAAATAGGAAAAGTGTCGAGGAAAGTGGCAGCTACAGCCGCTGGTAAGTTGTCCAACTCAGCTAGCTGTTGCCAGTTGTGTTCTCGGAGCTAGCAGGCTAATTCGCAACCTGTTGTTGAATTAGCCTAGCAGCAAATGGATGCCTTTAACACACAGGCCGCGGAGGCTCTGCTGCGCCGTCTCGTTTTATGGAAACTAGAATTGTGTTAACTACAGTGTGCAAGTCGTGGGTGGCTAAGTAGTGGAAGTATCTCGGCGAACATGACAAACACTTTTAGCATGTACTGTTACCATTCCCTACTAAAGGGAATTAGCATTAAAGTAGCGCTCTGTTAGCGTACAATGCTAACGACGCTAACAAGTGGAAGAGGTCTTGATTTGTGCAAGGATACTGTTTCTTTTGAGGCAGGTTTCGTTCATTTTAATTTTCGTACAACGGGTTGAACTTAAAATGAAATGGCAGATCAAGTGAAATTAAACTTTTTTTTCAGTGAATGGCTCATATTACCACGTTAAGTACTAAATAATCTAACGTGTATCTGTTTATTACTACTCGTTCAGTCTCATTTGCCCTGTCGGATAACATGACAGCTACACTGGTAGTACAACTGACATTGGTTTTTCCTATTTGTTTTTTTTTTCTCAGGAGGAGCATGCAGATGTGAGGTCAGACATCGGATACCCTTGCTATCCTTGCAACCCTGGACTGGTGACATCCTCTTCATTCCCTTCGTTGTCATCATACATGCTCTTACATGAAGAGAGGAGAGAAACCCGAAGGATACAGACAGATGAGACCCAAAACATTCCCCGCCAGCAACTACAGCGGCAACAGCCAACAAATGCTGCAGGAAATACGGAACAGCTTACGTAACTTGTCCAAGCCCTCTGACCCACCTAAAGTGGACATTAGTGGACCTGGAAAAATGCATCCTGAGGATCAAAGGCAACAGGGGCGTTGCAGCAACCCCAAAAATCCCCACCATAAGGTCTTACAGGAGATCCGCAAGTCCCTGTTGCCTTTTGCCAATGAGCCCAGCGCTTCAGGCTCTGATGGTAACAAACACATGCTGCTGGAACCCCCTGCGTTTGAGGAGGTGAGATGAGTGTGATACTGGTTGTTGTGAAGGATTGTGGAATAATGTCATTCTATGCATATCTCTGTAATAGAGCATAATAACTTGGTGCCCTTTGTTTACCGGAGAATTATGTGGAAAATGAAAGGTATGCAAAGTGGAATGGCAAGCTTGTACAGTTGACAATACCAAAGTAGTTTCTGAGTTGGCAGTTGCCACTTGTTTTGCGTGTGTGTGTGCAGTCCAGGTATGAACAGGTGGAACAGTATGCAGCGCTGTTGTGTTCAGCTGTAACAAATAATTCTACAATTTGTGTTGGACAGGAATTTCAGAGCTGCAGCAAGTGGTTGATTAGAAGTTTGACTCTTCTGATCACTGACTAATTGTACTAAAGTAGTATTTTAAGTAAAATCGTCCACCTCTCTAATTTTCAAGGCTAGTCTTATTTTGTACAAGGTTACACCTCAGACTCTTTAAATGACTTGTTTAGCAAAAAATAAATAAATAAAATGTTTATTAAATGTAATTACAGCTCAATTGCATCTAATCCCACTTTGATTGCCCAAACTCTAAATGTCGGTTGTGTTACTTTTGCCTCTTAAGCCAAGCAGCAGTCGTGGTGTTGGGATGATTATAGACTACACGGGTAAGGTGAGCTACCAAGACTCAATGAGGGAACAGATGGCTGTTGCCAACCCCAACACTACAGGCCTGAAAGCCCCAGGTATGTAAACAGTCCACTGGGATTAACTAGTGGTTCTCCTCTTTTATCATCCATCCAGACCTGTTCATTCAACCTTGATATTGTTTGCAGGATTTGGGACATTTGCTTAAAGAAATAACAATAGGTGGTTACAAAGAGTATGAGTCACTGCATCAGTTAGTAGAAAAAGTTGAGTAGAGGGTTTTGATTTTCATTTACAATGTCAGTAATGGTCCACACAAGGAAAATGTTGTATCTGTTTATTAACAACAGATGTTATTTTCTCTAATTACAAATGTTATGGTATTGCAAAAACAAATACCAGAACATTCTAAATTCATAGGTATTTACAATAAGCAGTGTTATTCACCTCTTGTCGTCATTCCAAATAACTTTGTGTATACCAAAATTAATTGCTGATTCTTGGATTTTTTTCAATCTAATAGAAATAATTTTACATGGGCATTGGTTTTAATTATGTCAGCTGTAAGGTGCTACAAGTTATTTTTCATCCCTTCTTCCCTTCAGCTTGATTGTGTTTTTTTGTTGTTTCCGTAGGAGCTTCTCATATCCAGCAGGCTGTGCTGAGGAGGCCAAGCTGGAAAGGCTCTAAGGAGTCTCTGGCTCCACGACACGGTCCTCTCATGGTGGATGGAATGATGTACCGCTCAGACAGTCCTGGACCGCCTCCTGCCTTCCCACAGGGCCACCCTGCTAACAGCCAGAGAGTTAACCCTCCGCTGCCTCCTCAGGTTCGCAGTGTCACACCTCCACCAAACCGTGTTCCCATGCCTCCTGCATCATCCTGGGACAGCAACCCATCAACCAAGCGGTACTCTGGAAACATGGATTACCTTGTGCCCCGCATCTCTCCAGTACCCCAGGGGGCCTGGCCTGATGGGTACCCGACTGCACCACCTCAGAATCAGCGTGGGATCAGCCCAGTACCTGTCGGCCACCAGCCCATCATAATGCAAAGCCCTGGGGGGAGTAAGTTCACTTTCCCTTCTAGCTGGTCTCAGAATGGCTCTCCCCAGCCTGACTACATGGCAGGAGGCAGTAGACAGCCCCCTCCCCCCTACCCGGTCAACCAGAGCAGCCGACACAGTCCCACTGATCAGCAGATGCAGGCAGGTGGACCTGCATCGTCTCCTTCATATGTCAACGGTGGCAACATTCCTCAGTCCATGATGGTTCCCAACCGGAACAGTCACAACCTCGACATGTACAGTATCGGTCCTCCTCAGCCCTGGTCCCAGGCTCCTCTGGCCTCGAACCAACCCCAGTCTTCTTCTGGCAACAGCAGCAACCAGGATCTGTCCCCGTCATGGCAGCACAACAAGCCTGTCCGCTCTAATTCTTTCAACAACCACCAGCTGAACAGTAGACCTGCTCACCCAGCCAGCTCCCAGCCCTCTGCTACCACTGTCACTGCCATCACACAGGCTCCTATCCTGCAGCCAGTCAAAAGCATGCGTGTCCAGAAACCTGAACTACACACTGCTGTCGCTCCCACACACCCTCCGTGGCTGCAGCAGGTACCTCCATCTACAGCTGCACCTGCCTACCCAGAACCCTCAGCTGCTGTCCCTCAGATCCCTGTTGTAGCAGAGGTTCCCAGCTACCAGGGGCCCCCTCCACCCTACCCTAAGCACCTCCTCCAGCAGCAGGCGGCCCCCTGCCCCCCAGCATACGATGCAGGGGCCAATAAGCTTGGCACAGGTAGAGAGGAGCCTGCTGAAGAGGAGAGCAGCAGCGGTGAAAACACAAGAGACAAGACATCAGAAAGTCCTGAGAGCACTGTACCAACAGAGAAGGAGAAGAAGCAAATCACAACATCACCTGTTCCTGTCCGCCGCAACAAGAAAGACGAAGAGCGGAGGGGCGAGTCCGGAAGAGTTAATCTGTATTCTCCCCAGGCCTTTAAGTTCTTCATGGAACAGCATGTAGAGAACATCCTGAAGAACCATCAGCAGCGGATTCGAAGGAGGAAGCAGCTGGAAAATGAGATGCAAAGGGTGAGAAAGAATTTTCTGACCACTTTTAAATGACTTTCCTTCATGTTTTGCTATTTTCCAAACTTTACTATCTTGTCATCACTATGCTATCTGACTTTGGTCTTTTTCATGCTGTTCTGTTTATTCTTAGCTGTTCTTTCTTTTTCTCTCCTTGCTGTCACTAACAGCTGATCTAAAAGGTAAAGGTATATCTGCTGTCTTGTGACACAAAACAGTCCACACACATAAGCCATTCAAGTAAGGTGGTGCTGAGAGACTGATGTTTGTATTTTATATGTACTGCATCTTCTGATGAAAGCATGTTGGATGCATGCCACTCCATGACCTCCATCTTACTGATCCTGACACTGTTTCTGTATTTTTTATTTATTTTTTAATAATGTGGTGATTAACACTTCAGGAAGATATTGTATGTTTGCGTCTGCAGTAAATTTTTAAAATGCATTTTGCACTGGTTTCCTTAATTTCCTTAATAGTTTTCATTTGTTTCTCTCAATGGCATTCATTTCTAACCAGGAGTAGATGTGTGTGTTTTTTATTGGATTATTTGGCTGTTGTATGTTGGATATGACAGCTGACTTTTGACTTTCTGCTGTGTTCAGGTGGGTTTGTCTTCAGAAGCCCAAGAGCAAATGCGTATGATGCTCTGTCAGAAGGAATCTAACTACATCCGGCTAAAGCGGGCCAAGATGGATAAGTCCATGTTCAAACGAATCAAGACGCTTGGCATTGGAGCCTTCGGTGAGGTGTGCTTGGCCAGGAAAGAGGACACGGGAGCACTGTACGCCATGAAGACGCTCCGCAAGAAGGACGTGCTGCTGAGAAACCAGGTGGCTCACGTCAAGGCTGAGAGGGACATACTGGCTGAGGCCGATAACGAGTGGGTGGTGCGCCTCTACTATTCATTCCAAGACAAGGACAACCTGTACTTTGTTATGGAGTACATCCCTGGAGGGGACATGATGAGCCTTCTTATTCGACTCGGCATCTTTAAAGAAGAGCTGGCCCAGTTTTACATTGCAGAGCTCACCTGCGCTGTAGAGAGCGTTCACAAGATGGGCTTCATCCACCGAGACATCAAGCCTGACAACATCCTCATAGACCGAGATGGACACATAAAGCTGACCGACTTTGGTCTTTGCACTGGCTTCCGCTGGACCCATGACTCCAAGTATTACCAGAGTGGTGGGTATTAAGTTTTTATTAATTAAAGGTTTATCTGTAGTAATAACTTTACCTTGTAATCTACGGTATGTATCACAAATTGTCAAATAAGAATGGGCTAAGTTAAAAAAAACTACATTCTCATTACCGTCACATTTTAATGACATTATTACATTAATTATAATTATTAATTGTTATTAGATGTAGAACATTGCTACATGGCAGCAACAAGCTAGTTATTTTAAGGTCAGCTCGTCTATATATGATATATAAATAATATTATTGTAAATAAAAAAAAATAAAAAAAACATAAGTAAAGTACACATACATGAGTTGACATCTTGCTTGGTGTTTCTTAACCATTTATAACCCAAAGACATTCGGCTTACTGCCACAGAGTACTTAGAAAGTCAGCAAATGTACATATTGTGAAGCTGGAATAACTGAATTTGCAGGATTTTTAATTTAGAAACGACAGCTGATCAGTTTCTTATTTAAGCTATTGCAATTGTCGTGCTCTGACTTTCTCCTGACAACATAAACACTGTGACTTAAAGGCACCGTGTGATCTCTTTCCAGGGGACCACGTGAGGCAGGACAGCATGGACTTCAGTAAGGAATGGGAAGATCCAGCCAACTGCCGCTGTACAGACCGCCTGAAGCCTCTGGAGAGGAGAAAGGCCCGACAGCACCAGCGCTGTTTGGCCCACTCACTTGTGGGGACACCCAACTATATAGCACCAGAAGTGCTGCTCAGAACAGGTACAGTGGACCAGAGCTAGAGGAGTTTGATGTGAAAGTAAATGTTCGTCTTCATTTGTGTTCTTTTTACATTGGATTGTCCATGTTTCACTTGTGGCACTATGTTTGTCAGGAATCTACTGACAAGCAGTGGGTTCAGATTTGAGGTGTTGACTTTTTGGCGTAGCCTTTAGCATGTACGTTTTAAAAATCTGATTTTTGCTCATGTGCAGCACCAGTATTACATTTTGTAGGATGTACATAATTTATTTTGTAAAAGTTTCCAAGCCAAGTGTATCTGCACCAAAGTCATAATTTTTCCATTTCCATAATTCTTTTCTTTTTTGCTTCAGTCACTGTTGGCCTATTTGTTAATACAACATAAAGTTCTGCACCTCTATGGAAACTGCACAACCACGGCTAGAAGTAGAGAACTCAAAAATATATTCAGTGCAGTTAAAGTGCCATTAGGAACATACATTTAAGAAAACCTGGACTCAACATGTATGACATTTTTCCCAAGTGCCCACAGGTGTAAAAATGATGGGAAAGAAATGGTAGCTTCTTCTCAGATATTGTATTACTGACATGTACAATTTGTTTCCACACTTGTCTCCTACCTGCACTGAGTAAACGCAGCCTGCAGTTCAACCCAGTTCAGTCAAATTGCTTCATGTTAGAGAAGCTGAATTTTCCTTTTAAAAAAAGATTTTAAATTACCTGCAGATTACTGTACTATTGACCTACATATGAATTCTTCCTTTAGCTGCAGTGAGACATTGTAAGCTACATCTGACACATAACTGACATTTGTATTTTTTGTCATTATGCAAAACAATAAAATTAAGATTAAGAAGTGAGCACCATTTGAACAGATGTCTTAACCAAAATAGATTCCCTGCGCTCCTAAGAGAAGTTTACAGTATGTTTAGTAAAATATTTTCTGTAATCTTCTGCAGGATACACCCAACTCTGTGATTGGTGGAGTGTTGGTGTCATCTTGTATGAAATGGTTGTTGGACAGCCTCCCTTCTTAGCGACCACACCCCTGGAGACACAGCTGAAGGTATGTGAGGCACCAGCAGTGAAAGGTTTTGTGTCCGCAGAGTTTATTGTTTCCTCATGTTGTTTGTCTGTTGACATCAGGTGATAAACTGGAAGAGCACGCTGCACATTCCCCCAGCAGCCAAGCTCAGCCCAGAGGCGTCAGACCTCATTGTTAAATTGTGCCGCGGCCCCGAAGACCGCCTCGGAAAGAACGGCGCAGACGAAATCAAAACTCATCCTTTCTTTAAGAGCATCGATTTCTCCAGCGACCTGAGACAGCAGGTGGCGCCCTACATCCCCACCATCGCTCACTCCACAGACACCTCCAACTTTGACCCCGTGGACCCAGACAAACTGTGGAGCAGTGACAGCGACGGCGAGGACAACCACAACGACACCCTGAACTGCTGGTTCCGCAACGGCAAGCATCCTGAGCACGCCTTCTACGAGTTCACCTTCCGGCGCTTCTTCGACGACAACGGTCATCCGTACAGCTGCCCTAAACCTATCGAGTACGAGGGCTACAACGAGGACGAGGCGGACTCGGAGGGCGCGGTGCAGGAGGCAGCCGGTGCAGCGACACAGGGCCGAGACCTGGTCTACGTGTAGCAGCCGAGGCTAGCTGAGCTGCTTGTATATAACAAGTTTTGGAAGGGATTGTGTGTGAAGGGGACGGTACAGCATGTAAATCCTTGAACGTAGGAGTATATGTTTGTAGGAACAGTCAGAACACTCTGCAGCGCACGATCACATTAACTGACAGTAAATTCACACTATAAGTTAAAGGACTAGTTCAACATTTGCTTTCTTGACAAGAGACAGATCATAGGATTAAAGATATAGCTCTAAATATGAAGCTAGCTGGCAATAGCTTTGCATAGCTTAATATAAACACTAGGGAAGGTACCCTGCCTTGGTCCAAGGATAAGAAATCTGCCTGTTTACGCCACTCAGGCCAGAGCTATACTTTTTATTAATTGGATAGTACTCAAGGATCCATGTGACGTAAATGTCATCGTCTCTTTTAGCCCATGAGTCTGTGCAAACCCCTCTGTGGATGTTTGCATGCAGCCCACAATTCGTGTCCACATACAACTACACCACAGTGTGTATGTATGATTGGATGTGAGTCCCGTCAGCTGACAAGAGAGCAGGAGAATAACAACTACACGTTTGTGGTGTCTGCAGCTGTCCGTGTTTGAGTATAATCAGGACTTAAGGCTGACTAATTAACATGTCTGGGGCACTGAAAAACCTGAAAGATGTTATCCTTCTTCTTATATATGACAAAGAAAGGCATCAGAAACCTCACATCTGAAAAGTTGGATCCAAACTTTCTTGAAATATTCTTGCCAAATAGTTTTGCGTGTGTTGACTACTTCTCATTACGACTCTAGTTATGTCTCGTGTCTTAGAGGCAGCTGCCCAAATACTTAACAAGAGGGGGGCCACATTTGTGAGGCCATTCTACTGTTAAACTTTGACTTTTATAAAAGCTTGAAGCTTCTTAAATTTGTCCCTATAATAAACACCTGCAGATGCTTATTTTGCAACCAGAGCACATACAAATCTTCAGTGAAATGTAAAATGTAGTGCTTTAAAGTCTTTGCATTTTAGCATAAAACAGTAGCCATTTGATTTTTGGGTACATCATCAGGTTTCCAGCCAACACTTCCAGCTTTGTACCTATCAAACAAAGCAGATCTGACATGTTAACTAGTGAGCTTTAGAGATGCTGCTGGGTGGATGTTCTTACCTTTGGACAGAATCAGGTCTTCTGTTTCCCATATTCGTGCTAAGCTAAGCTGACCAGATGCTGTCTGTGGCCTCTGTCGATCTACTTCTCTAGATCCCTTCGTGTTTTCCAGAAGTGTTGTACTTTTAATTTGTGAGAGGTGACACTGTATGATGTGTGCTGCCTGAAAACCCTAAAAGGAACAGAAAGCAGGAAAAAGCTGAATCAGGGTGCTCTCATTGACGACTTATCGCAAAACCCCCTTAAAGCCTTAATTTATTTAAGAAATTGTAACAGGTAGTGTAGCTGCTGTTTGAGTGTGGGAATCTTTTGTTGTTGGAATTACTTTTATTGGTAAGAATTGTCTTAATTTATATTTTAATGTCTGTTGCAATGGGGATTTAGTGACTCATAGAAATGTGCAGGGATACGTTGCTCTAATTATTCATTGCTGTGCCTTTTTGATTCTTTTTTTTTTTTTTAATTGTATCTTTCACCAAATATAAAGAGGGTTAATAATCAGACTGGCATTTTAAATGAGAGTAGAAGTAGGTGATTGAACTACAGTAGGTTGTTATATTTTTCTAATTTATACCTAAAATGTATTTATAAATTAAGTTGTATACAGTGGATGTAAATATATTTTTTTCTTCCCTGTCGGCTGATTTTTTTTTTTTGTTCTTCTCTCTGGGCAGGCCCTCGTCAGTGTCCACTGCTGCTGCCTTCTGTCAATATGTACTTTTTAACATTAATCACAAGACTCTGAATAGATCTAAGGCCTTCTGTTGAACTTTCATTGCCATTCAATGCTCGTCTCTCAACCAAAGCACTAAACAGGTGGGGTTTTTTGACCCCCCCTTTTTTTTTTGCAATAACCCACATTTAGAAAGCAACTATCACAACGCTATGAACATAATTTTTTGTGGTATTATGTTACACAATCACCCAGAAATGCCTTCCTTTTTGGCACCCGATCATCTTCTAAACTTCACACGGTGACCTGAGGAAACACTACAGCCCACTGTCAAAGTTGACCTTTTTGTGCTGCCGTATTGAAAATAAAGAGAAACTGGACTCTTTTCTTGACATATCATGATGATTTTGTAACCCGCTGTACTTCTGTTTGTGTAGGAAAGATCTCTGAATGTAGTTGTTATGAACTTAATGGTGACCACTGTCATTCTGCACTGGTTTTGTGTTTTCATTGTGTGAGAATTTTATTTTTGTGTACATTATTGCTCTGGGAGGTTTGGGAACAGGGAAGAGGGTGATAAATAAAGAATGTAAAGAACAACACATGTTTTTACATGCACACCAACCCTGATGTATTTTCATTAGTGTGGATTAGTAACGGACTGCTTAACTGGTTATTTAAATTTCAGCTACATATTTTCATTATCAATTAAGCTGCTGATCTAAAATTGTATATATTTAATATTTAAGTGTAGCCCTGTGATGGACTGGCGACCTGTCCAGGTTGTCCCCTGCCTTCGCCTTTAGTCGGCTGGGATAGACTCCCAAGCCCCCGCGACCCTAGTGAGGATTAAGCGGTGTATGGATAACGGATGGATGGATTAGGATACATGACATTAACAATTCAAAGCATCACATTTTTCCAATCATCTGTAATTGCTCCAGAGATTACGTTAATGTTGGCAGGTTTACAAGCTCTGGTATTAAATGATCCTGGAAGCAGAAACTCATGTAATCAACTTCTATAGATAACAAATATATGCAAATATGGTAAAAGGTATATTTTCATCTCCACTTAATATGCTCCCTAGCTTCAGCCTCCACTCATAACTACATATTGTTGCCCTGAATAAATAAACTTTTCCTACAGGCAGTTGAACATATAACAACACCTCAATCTTAGACCTTACCACTGACAATCATGTATTATAGTTATTAGTGTCTTTTTGATAAGGCATAATTTATAAAACTTGATTAATGGCTAATAAGTCATTTACTGATAATTAATAGATCACCTGTGAGGAATTAATATGAATTCCTGTTAGCATCTAGTCAACTTATTATGAATAGTTATACACAAGTCTACAGCTATAAAAGTTACTAAAGCCTTATTTGGTGGATTTTGTTGCCCAGAAATGGTCAGTCATCATTAGTAAGAAAATGCAATCATTCCTTGATAAACCTAAATGTGATGGTTTTTATCAGCTCATACCACCAGAGGGCGCCAGACTAAACCATGACAACAATGCAGCTAAAATACATGATATAAAAATACTATACAAATGTTGACAGTGCATTATTTTGAAAGTCTATCAAAAAATATTTTTTTCCTATGTGCCAGCACTAACAGCACATTAGAGTTTTATTTATTTATTTATCTATTAATACATGGGTTTTATTATGCGTGTACAGTTAAAAGATTGAGTGGTGTTGGCCTGATTGTGGATAATCTTACATAGAATTCAGGTCAAAACATAACTGGTGTGCAATTTGGATCCATTGAGGAAAATTTTAGATATGTCTCATGCAAAAACATTGTGCTGGTGTCTTACATTTTGTCAATTCTGTTAAATACTGCATTGCTTCAGTTGTAGATGAGAAGTTATTCATCTTTACATCAATACATAATTCATACATGCTTGAAAATGTATCTCGAAACTCATCTGTTTAGGTCTACTTAGTAACTGGGTGGGATACATTATGTATTTCTAATCTTAAAAAATGTTGACATTTGTAATAGTTTTAATTTAATGATGGTTGATGAGCTTAGTGATGTTTTTTTTCTTCTTCTTTCATATCATATCACTGACAGTGTACTAACACTGACGGCTAGACACAAACAGGTGTAACTACACTGTTGCTGGCTGCTTTCCATGGATGTCAGCCAGCTCCAAGGCTCTAAAATCCTACATGCTGGCGCTCCGACTTGGCTTAAACAAAGCAGCCATCATTAGTGCCGTTAGTTACACCTGTGCTTTTGCAGGATGTTAAATACCTGCACTGAAAAGATTAATTTTCATTATCTTTGACCAGTTCCACCTGCAGAGGCCAGCCATAGGCCAAAAAGCACGAGTAAGCTCTACACTGTTTCTATATGGTAGCTTTTCTTGAGTTGTGTGCGTCTTCTGCAGGTCAAACTTTCCACATCTTGAGCGTCGGGCTGATGAAAAACACTGGTTATAAAATCTGACATGAACGGAGACATCAAACTACACACAGCACATGATTGAGGACAAACAAGTTAACTTAAACAAGCTTATTTTTAATGGATCTGCAAAATTGTTTGAATTTCCAAAGAGAACTTCTGTACCTCCCGCCCACAGTTACCCAGTGGCAAACGTTACACAACGTTACAGAAACGCTTCCAACCCAAAGAAATCTGCATGCAGGAAAAAAAAAAAAAAAAAATCAACCCAAAAAGGGAAAAAAAATAAAAGAAATCAAAAAATAAAAGTAAAATAAATCATACAGATAAAAATAAAACATCAATAAACAGGACATACTGTATAATGCCGTTCTCTTGGCTGGAGGAGAAATTCAAACGCTTTAGCTTCAGTTCGGCTTCTGTGCCTGAACCGAAGTAATATTAAACTGTAATTTCATTGGGTGGATGTGGCTCCGCCCACCACACAGCCCCGCCCCTGTCTTCCATATAAGGCACAGGACAAAATAAACCCCCACATACAAAAGGAGCTAGCCACGCCTCTGTCACTTGGTAACAAATTGTAAATGACCAAATACGGTTAGACAACAGAAACCTCACTAAGTGTACAAAATGTTAATCCTACATTAGTCTTTTTTGTTTGATTTTCTTTTTACTTGGATTTCCTCTGACTGAAGGTGAGTGCTGTGGGTGGGTGGGGTTAAGGGGGGAGGTGAGGGTGTCCAACCAGGTGAGCTCAGGCAAAGGAAATATTAAAAATATGAGCTTGTCTTTTCACACTTTTTTTTTTTTCTTAACAACCTTTAAAACAAATGACAAGAAACGTGACTGGATTTCTCTTTTTATCAGAAATAAAAATGATCATCAGATGCAGAGTGGAGGAATATGGCGGGTAGAGGGGTGGGGGGGATTAGACAAGTGAAGTGGTTTATTGTTTTATTCTGATAAAGAGACAGAGAGTGTCAGTGTGCAAGAAAACTCATGAGACAGGTTAGAGGGCGAGAGAGTTAGAGTTAGCCGTTAGAGAGAGATAGAGATAGAGAGAGAGAGAGAGAGAGAGAGAGAGAGAGAGAGAGATATTATGTGTGTTTGTGTGTCTGTGTGTGTGTTTGTGTGCGTTAGTGTGAATGAAACAGAGGAGTTGTTCAACTGCAGCACTTGCTCTTCCAGCCTGTGACTCCACCTCCGCTGCTGATGTCGACGTTTTCACTGTTGGGCTCTTTTACAGGCGTCTGTCACACAAACACACAAAAAAAACATCCTATTAACTACATGAGACTTAGTGTTGTTATACTCTGACTGTGTCCAGAATTGCTGCCTACTTCTACTCTAAAAAAATCCAACATGGAATTTAAAAAATAACAGTATTGTCAGTGGCATGTGCTGTCCACTACCCCCTCCTAACAATCCCACAATGCACCGCGTGGCATTTGACAGATGCAAAGCACTCCAGTTGTCAGTGACGATGCAAAATGATGACTCTCGTGAGGCTGACTTAGCTGTGGTTTAAGGCTTTGGATGGATTTAAAGTCATCTGAGTGACATGATCACCTAAACCCCACTCCTGTGTCTTCAATAGATGGAGTTTAAGCAGGATTTATGGTGTCCAAACTGCATGTCAGAAGGTCAGTAGGGGGGCAGTGAATAATTAAAGCAGTCAACAAGAGTTGATGACTAAAATAGTTGCCAACAACTGTGGTTGCCAATTAGTTGGTGATGCCGTTGTGGTTTTTTTTTTTTTTGTACACACTCAGAATGATTGGACTCCAGCTGGTTTTTAAATTTCGGTTACAGTGGTGCTCAAATGGAAAGCTTATCAGAGGCAATTTGGTCAGACAGCACAAGGGTTTAAAAAAAAAAACAACTAAAATTAAACATTTAGAGAAACTTTTGCTGCTCAAACCTCAAAGACAAAAACCACATTGCAGAAATGCATATTGCGTTGCTTTAAAGTGTCAAAGATCAAAAGGTTGAGAGCTACTGCTATTCTATTATTATAACTTGTCACTAATATATGTAAATGCATGCTGTGATTGAAATAAAAATAAAGAAATGAATGTGCTTGTTCCTGTAACCATCATAACTCTACCATACGAGGCCACACACAATGATTAACTATAAAGTGAAATCCCAGCTGCTATCAGCCAAAGTCAATAAAGTACTGGGGCTGGTTCTGAAAAAGTAACTACAAAAACAAATAGTAACTGCACACGTAGTCTTTCTCAATGTCGCGGTCACACGGTCAGTACACACACCTTTCTGAGGATGTCTTCTGCTAACGTGAGGAAAGCCTTCTCGATGTTGATGTTGGCCTTAGCACTCGTCTCAAAAAACCTAATGCCATGCTCCCTCGCAATCTGTGGAGGAGAAAGCAGACCAAGTTAGAAAGTGTGGATGTGGTTTAAAGATGACTCAGTCCAAAAATAAAGTGGCTGATCTCCTCTGCAGAACAGAGATCGGGTATCACTGGTGTATCGCTCAAGTGCACACACAACAATACTAGTCAGGTAGATATGTGTATGAGTAAGCACATCTGTGTCTGATGTTGCTCAGTATGCAGACTGAGCTTCACTGTGAGTTTGCTTTGGTGCTTTAAACCAAAGCTCCTAAAGCCTCTGTACTCCCATACAGGTGTTTTCACTCATTCTGACTGATTAGAGCTCTGCTCAGGATGGAACTGGGCTGAACCACGTCTGACAATACATCCTGTGACCAGACACTATATACCAGTAGAAGGCATGTACAGTGAGTGATGCCACCACAGGTTAAAGTTAAAGTGGTCATTCTCCAACAACACTGAACAAAATACAACTGCAAATCATATGTTGTGATGAGTCCCAGTTTAATGGGAAATTTTGCATTCCTTTTCCACTAAAACAAATGATGGGATTCCCGCTGTGGTCTGTACTATACAAGCATGTTACCTTATGTATGGAGGACATAATTTGTTGACTGCTCAGCCCTACAACATGCTTGCCAAAGTTTGAGACATCAGACATCAGCTCCATGTTGGATGCAGAAGAAGTGGGCAGATCAAGTAAAGCAGTATGTATGTAAGCAGCTGTGCAAGGGGTGTTGTCCTGTTGTTGTTCTTCAAATGTTACTGCACACATAAGCCCAGTTCATGTAGAGCAATGTTTTATACATCCAGTGCTAACAGGTTTCTACACTGTTAAGCTAGATTTAGGTGTTTTGTTTTACAAACCCATAAACTGCAATTTCATGTTTCGTGTTCACAGAAAATGGATGGATGTGTTAAAAGCAACTTTTGTAAACAAAATTTTGCACCATTTCTTTTGGTCCTTTTTGGGGAAAACAATTCAGTGTAATTTAGGACTTTAAGAGCTGCATATACCCAGTTATTACACCCACTATGCCCATTTTTTGACTCCACATATTCATAACACAGTGTTTTGTTTTAAGTAGAAGCAAGTCTAAAGCCCCAGAAAACACAAGCCAAGCAGACCCATAATGTCATCAGCTCTCTCTTAACACAGGAATAATCTGAGATATGAGCGGGTATATGGACAGAGATGGAGCTTAAATGTAGACAATGGAAATAATGTAGGTCTGGAATTCTATGTTCAAGCGTTATAATGTGAAAAACTGCTTGAAGGTCAGAGGGTTAAACATTCTCATGTGACTCATTTGTGTAGCCTTTGTATGGTAATGAAAACACAGAATTAAAGGAAATGTAATTAAAGGATTGTTTATTAACTTGGCTTATATCCCAAGAAAATATGGTTTTCACAGTAGTTCAGTACAGAACATAAGCCTGAATGGCATCCTGAGACCAACAGCAGCTTACTGCACAGTCTATTTAGTGCAATGTTTTGAGTGGCACTTTTGAGCTGCAATTACACAATTCAAACTTTATCACCTGTTCCAGCACCTCACTTTAAGTCTGTTCTTCATGCTTCCTTTTTGTATTTCCTCTGTGCTTTTTTTTTGTTATTTTCCAGCTACTTCATATTGTGATTAATGGTGAATCAGCAAGCAGGGCACTTATGGAACTGCGACTGCTGTCATTGCGTTGTGCCCTCAGAGTGGAGCGACAGGACTGAAATGTGATTAACTGCAGAGGACTTAATGTGTAGACATTTTCTTTGTTCAGAGCTTTGAACTCCACGTGCAAAGCCACAGCGACAAATTATAGCCAATCAACACGGCGGACCTTGATGGCTGCTTATAGCTGCAAAGGACTAGACCATCTCACCTGCTCTCCCTTGGCTTTTGGTACGACCCTCTTGTCCTCCATGTCACACTTGTTGCCTAGCAGCATTCTCTCGACGTCCTCATTTGCATGCTGAAAAAAATAAAACACAGAGAAGAAAGCATAGATTATTGGGATTACTGTCTCATATGAGCAACAGTAAACTTCAAGCTTCAGCTCAGACTTCATTCATGCTAAACCTCTGAATCATGAGCAGTCAAGACTACATCCCCTAAACCTATCAATCAGTCCAGCAAAACTCAGGCAGTGTGCAGAAATCGTTTTCAAAAAGGTATGTATTAACATTTCAAAGCTTCTAAGATCCACCAGGGGGCAGGCTGACCGAGTGGCAAACTGAGTGTAAGAGTCAATTACTTCCTAGATTTTTTAGCTTAGGGTGTCTTTAATGTAAAAAACGACTGTGTTGGTCTATCTAAGAAAGGGCTCAAGATGGTTCACAGAATAGGAGAAAGAATACATGGTTTTTAGATATTATTGTAGGATATTATTGAAGTATGAGCCCTCGGTGCGTCTTTAAATTGACAGTTTTATCTGACCAATAGTTGGAACCCCAAAGATATTCAAGTTAAGCTATAATTGAACTTTTCCTATCCCCCTTCACTCAGAAATGTGCTTTGCTTAGTGTTGCTTTAGTTAAATGTTTGAGCTTCACTGTGCAGAATAATGAATGCACAGACGACACTGTGATGACCTGGGGGGGAAACTTTAAACATTTAACACGTTCCTGTAGGATTTATGACAGCAATTAGTCTGGAGCCAATTATGGGCCTACAAGAAATTTACAAAGTAAGAAGAGTATTTTCATATCTTGAGAGGTGATCCTTTAACAAAAAACCTGATAAACAAAATTGATGTAAACTAGCTGACGAATCAATGTAAAGATTACCACAATTACAAAAAGGAAATTAGGTTGCATGATTGTTCGCAGATAGATGCCCTCGTATTCTAAGGGATTCACAGGCCAAAAGTTTGGCAATAACAACAAGCCTCATAGAATGAGGTGCAACACGAGCAAGGCCGAGTTCTTAGTTAGCAGGAAATTCATTGTGTTGGCTTTCCCTGACCGGATTCAAAGCTCTTTAACAGCAAGAGTGAGAAAAATTACACGACACACTTCCAGAGAAACTTAGTCTCACCCATTCCACTTTGCCAAATGTGTAAAAACCAACTTGCTGATAGTGTCACAATATTTGAGTGTTTTATTGCAACAAAGAACAATGCAGCTAGATGATGTTTAATGTCTGAGATCCAACTGTCACATTAACTAGTCTCGTGTGTTTAATCTGCACTGGATCCTGGAAGATTGTTCACATAACTGAATCATCGAGGCAAAGAAGCACCAACAAATAAAACAGGAGAGAAAGAAGCTGAGAGGAGCCCAGTTTTCCAGAGAGATGCACAGAGGAGGACAAACCGACCGTATGTTACCGACAGCTTGTCTGATAAAAACTGAACAATTTAAAAAAATATCAGGTTGGTTGGAGAGGAGTGTCATTAAATGTTGCATATCATGATCACAAACATTTTAACACAATTCTGAAACTTTCCTAGGGAGGAGGAGGGCAGAAGTGGGATACAAACAATAAAAATCTAAATATACAAACAATACAATTGGTACTTACTGTTTTGTAAAGAATCATTTTATCACATGTACAACTTTCCTGGCTAAGGATGTTAAGCTTCCAATAAACTTAGAATACTTACACAATGCAAGTATTTAGTAGTTTTGGGTATTGTTTTAACGATTCTGCTTATTATTAGTTAAGGTTCTCGACGTATACGGATTCCATTTTTTATTTAAGGTTTAGGTGGATACAACAATAGTAAAATCATGCTTTTACATTAATGCATGAGTTACAATAGTCTAACAATATAAAGTACTGTATTAGAGAGTCACAGTGAGTACTTAAACTGTCATTACTATAGCTTCTTTTCCTGATTATACGTACAAACTTTTGTAAGCAACATTTTCAGGGCAGGACTTTTACAGTGTGGTATTAGTGTTTTTACATAAGTAAAGACCTGAGTGCATCTCTCTGTCTATTAAGGTGAACAGACACTTATCATATCAACTAGCACAGTTAGGTTTTTTTTTTTTACCCCCTAAAGTTAGCATAGCCACAGTCTGCGCAACTGCACAGTGTCAATTATGAATGTGGTGGCACAGACTAGTGGGTTTGCTGTGTGAAGTGAATTACTTCAGTCAGCTGTAGAATGGTTACTAAAAAGGCTGTGTGTCGCTGTCACGGAAGAAAAATAAAGTTCCCGCTCATCAAATGTTACTGTGACATCCTCCTCCGTTCTTCATGTGTGGAACCCTACTTACCACAGATAGATGTTAGCAGAACTTGTCAGCAGAAAAACAGAGCTAAATAAAGTAATCCTAACCGTAGCAACAGTGGTCTCTTGAATATTTTGGGTTACTCTAACAATAGCAGAGTAAAATGTTGTCCTTGTAATGCATTTTGAAGCAGCATTTGCTAAATTAAGGCAATTGTTAGAAGACACCCAAACCATTGTGTTCAACTGCTGATCAAGCAACACTGCAACAGCTTGGTAGGTTAACAGAATGATGACGGCTGACAGAATATTCAGGCAAATGCATCAGGAGACAGGTAGACACGTATGCATTCAACTCGTATGATGAATGGAGCAGACAGACAGTAGATATACGGTAGGTGTCTGCAGTACATGCTTTATAACCTTGCACAAGACAAATTTGCTTTGGAACCAATAAGCAGAATTACAAATCATCTTTCTGTAAGATTCCTTTAGAATCTGGCTTTTGGAACCATTTTTAAGCTGGAGCAGGTTCCTGATGCCCAACCCTAGTGTTCAGTGACGTTCAGCATGACAAATCACCAATGCTTCAGCCTCTGACATCTTTAACACAATAACTCTTCCGATGCAATCAGCCATCACAGCTGGAGTATATTAGCTGTTAACACACAAACTTTTTACTAGTAATTGTTGGGGGAAAAAAGTTTAATGTTTGACACAGCAAATACGCCTTTGTAGCATCTGGAGAGTTTGGAATTGAACATTTATTACTTGTGATATTTAAGATTTAAAACAGTACAGCCCTTTGGTTGCTCTACAGTGAGATGGATGCATACAGACATCTGGCTCATCTGATGTGATTTAGTCACAGACTCCTGTTCCACAGCTCACTGCACTCAGTTTAGCTGGCTTGTTAGTCATGTTGGCTGCATTCCCATGAAGTATTTATCACTGTGTCATTATGCCAAAGATAAAACAAAAGATGCGGAAGGAGTGCCAACAGTTGACTCCCCAGAAAGAATCAAATTTTACCGAGCAGTATACACCCACATGACGATACGTTCACTGAGTCTGGGGAGATTGTGTGTATGTGTCTCTCTTACCTCATCGATGTTGCGCAGCCATTTGCTGATGTTTTCAAAGCTCTTGGCGTTGGTGATGTCGTAGACCAGCATGATGCCCATAGCCCCTCTG
Source organism: Stegastes partitus (assembly GCF_000690725.1). NCBI lineage: Eukaryota > Metazoa > Chordata > Actinopteri > Pomacentridae > Stegastes > Stegastes partitus. The sequence continues at coordinate 275,829 of NW_007577873.1, read as the reverse complement.
TAGTAAGAGGTGGTGATGGTGTGGAACCGTTCCTGGCCCGCTGTGTCCCTGCGCACACAAACATGTATTTTATTTGTATGTATTCACCTTTTTGTTGGATTAATTAGAGCCCTTGACCCTTACAGTAAATTGTTCAGTAACTAAGATATTCTCTGCAGTACAGCTCAAACTGGCCACAAGTAAAAAATAGAATTATTACTCGATTACTTGGCATAAAAATACATTTGCCCAATATTTCTGTCATGTGTCTACCTGTTTTACTCCTCTTTGCTGAGAAAAAATATTATTTGTGCCAGTTACAGGACATCATAAGGTGTGCCAGACGTGTTATTGTGATGCAATTCTCTTGGTCACCAATAGAGGCTGATAAAAGCTATAAAATATTTAATGCCCCATTAGCACAGTTTAGACTGTCAGGGAAAAAAAGGCCCTGTCGTGAGGCCCAGAGGAACAACGGTAATTTAATTTTAACTTGCACTCCACTTGGGAAGTCTGCTAAACCATAGCAGTCAAGTGAACCTGGTACAAACACACTAAAATCCACCGTAGCCCATGTCCCTCACATGTCTGCACGAGCATGCACCTAAACTATGACATTTTCCTAACAGGGAAGCCCTGCCAGCATCTATGTATCACTGCTGATAGAGGAAAAGAGAAGAAGTGCAGCAGCACCAGGCTCACAAAAAGCAAAACCAATCTACACTTACAAAAGGCTTTTTCAAGATGACCTATAAAATACTAAAAGGCTGTTCATGAAACTGATCTGTACGGCATTACCACATGCTCTGGTGGCAAGGCAAAATTTTGAAGATGTAACCCAAATGTAATTTGCTTGGGCAGGAAGAGGGGAAAATGTGATGTGAACAAAGACTGAAATGCAAACAGCCACAGCCATGGCCTAATGGATCAGGTCACATGTGATGAAACTTTGGAAAATATCACAATCAGAACCAAACCAAACCAACTTATCTTGCAAATACAGATTCCTGACCTCTGGTATGGATTCGTATTCACAACCACACAGGTAAAGTATAAATATTAGAAATAAAAAAACTTCCTTTCATGTTTCAAATATGTCCTCTAGAGGCCTCCTTTGGGTTAAGCACCTACGCTCAGGAAATGAAAACATACTAAGGCAGCCAATGCATAACAACTTATCATGTTTCTCTTTTCTTTTGTATTGTTTTTAACTCTGTAGCACTTTAAATTTTGTTTAAAATGTAAAGTGCGTTATAAATAAAATGTATTATTATTAACTAGATAAAAGTTCCCATAATGCCTTAAACCTGAACCTAACCTGAAATAACAGGCTGCAACAATTACTTTAGTTGTTAATTACTTTTTCAATTAAATGTGACCAAAAAACAAGAAAAAGCACCAACATACTATATTCTAACCGTTTTGTCTGACAAACAGATCAAAACTCAAAATGACGTATTTTTTTTCCTTTTGTGTTTGGTTCTCACATAACAGTGGGTGTGAATGCCCAGGTGTCTTCATCCTCTGGATAACAGTAAAAGATTAGTCTTGAATGAAAAAACTCTGTCTCCTGTGGAGGACATGCTTAGCCTGTCTGAAAAATATCTGTATATCAATTACCATTTTCTTTCTTGACCCCAAAACCTCTAATCACAAACTGTGTCCTGGGTTGTGCTTTAAGACATTTGTAACTTTAGGATTATGACTACTCCATACTTCTTTTCAAGCCATTTATGGTTAAAATGAAAAACTGGTACATGTGTCAACTTATGACTGTATACTAATTATGCCTGCAATGAAACACTTTGAGATAAGAGAAATATTTGACTCTTTTTTTCCCAATACAAAATGTCCACACTTTGTAGTTTGGCTGGTTCCAGCCTCTCAAATATGAAAGTTTGAACATCTCAGTAACGATAATAAATGTCAGCTGCATCCCTATGTATTGACCAAAGTTCAGTAGTAAAGTGAAAAAAGTGTTTGTGTTCTACGCTTGCGAAATGAAGCAGTTGAAATGTCAGCTTCAGCTGGTGAAAATCACCAGCTGTGGACTACAATGATAATCCTGTAGCAGTCCTCCTGACGGACTGATGACCATTTCCTGCCCTAGCACACTTCAGTCCTTGAGGGAGGTATGTCAAACAGATGTTTCACTATCATATAACAAGGCACAAACTCAAGAGGCTACACTGAAAGATGACTCTCACAATGTCAGTGTATTTTTCAGCCCTGCACACAAGCCTTGACATGAGTATACAAACACAAGAACCACAATGTACAACATACTCACCAGATCTGTAGTTTGATCTTCTTTCCTTGTAATTCAACAGTTTTGATCTTGAAGTCTATTCCTGTAAAAACAAAAAAACAAAATATCCATCAGAAGTGATATGTGCACTCGTAGCACATGAGGCGCCATCAACAGGGAAGAGATGAATGAATAAATGAAGGCTTACAAAGACTTTGGCACTGATGCAAACAAAGAGAAAAAGCAGCTCAGACATGAATACATCAACAATAGAGAATCGAAAACAGCCAAAGAACGACACTAGGAGAGAGAAGTGGAAAGTGAGTGACAAGTGTTTCCATCAGAGAGACAATAACATTAGCTCTTCCTGATTCTGCAGTGTCATGCCAGGCTTTGAGCCTATCAGCAGACAGCTGGCTAACAATGGGCACACACGAACCAGGCTACTCAGTGAAATCAGGTTAAAAGGAAGGAAAACCGAGAAGGTTTTTTCATGCAACACCGTAACCTCATTGCTGTAAAACATGAACTTAAACATGGGTGGTTTAAAATGAGATGCTTTTGAGTCTGGCATATTTTAGGTGGATGAGTAAACACATAATGTTAAAGCCGTAAGAGTTGTTTTGTCTTTTGGGTCAAAGCAACTGAACTGACAAAGCAGTGAGAGGACTGGTTCTGTGGTGGAGCAGCAAACAATTTTTCTATGTGCATGTACAACCAACTATGTATAACCAAATGTTTCACATTGGAAAGTTATCGAGGCTTCTCTTTCAGTGTCTGTACTCACTGGACTTTGAGTTTAATTAATTTGGATATAAAAAGTGCAGTGCTAAGTGTACTGATGTTTCATTGTATCCAGGAGGTTGCCTGCTTTTAAGCATTTCTTTGTCATGTTTTTCTATACCAGCTATGTCCTTTCAAATCTGTTTTTATTAAGTGCTATGACAAATTATATATATATATACAGCAAATACGCACTGATAACTCTAGGATTTCTAACGTGACAAAATACGTTACCAAACAAGCTGGATGTGAGACACTTTAGGATTGAATCTAGGTATTGAATCAGTTTGTTTAAATACTTTATCAAGAAAAAATGTCCAACATCTGCTAGGGCAAGCTTTTCACATGGAGAATTTACAACTTTTCTGTGTTTTAAACTCATTGTAAACTGAGTTTCTTTTGGCTAGAGACTTTTGATCAGGGAAAATAAGACACTTGAAGATTTTACCTTAAGCTTTTGAAAATTGTGGTGGGCAGCGTTCACTGACTTAGGAATTTATTTATTTTTTTAAATTCCTAACAATTAGAGATGACTGTTCTTAAGATTATTAGATAGCCAGTTCTAGCTACTCATATGAGAATTTTCTGCTTTTCCCAGTTATACATTTCTATAAACTGGATCGCTATGGATGTTGGACTGTTGGTCAAACAAAACAAGAAGTGAATACATCACTTTGGGCTTTGGCAAGCCATGACAGTGGTTTAGTCCTTTTCATACACTGAACAACTAAGCAGTTTAAATATACAAATGATCTGACATTTCGTGACATTATTCAAAAAGGAAAATAACAGTTATTTGCGATCCCTGACAACCACATAAAATGACCCATTGTCATACCAGCAGTTAGCTTTATCTCAAATTGGAAAGCACCATCTGCAAAACTAAAAAGAATTATCAATTTAACAATATTAAGCAAAGTACCTGTGGTTGTTATCTTTGTAAGTGTAAAGGCATAGAGGAGGTTTCACTTTTGGCCAACAAGTGGTGTTTTCCTGTAAAATTCTGAGCTGTCAGTTCTGCTCTGGTCAGAAATTGTGGCTGCTTAAAAAGTCCAAGAAACAGCTGTGCTGTAGGTGGGGCAGAGCAACAGAATAATGAAGGAACTGGCTGCCAAAGTGTGACTCACTAAATATTATGCACATCCTAGGGAGAGGAAGAGAGGGAAAGAAAGATGTAGTTGGATAGAAAGTAAAAGAGCAAATAGGAAGAATATGAATCAGGGAACTGGGGATAGAATGGTAAAAGAGAGCGAGTTTTCTTGACAACAACTGCTAAAGGTTAAGCTCTCAAAATCAGGCTCAGCAGGGATGACGTAAAATGTGTATGTTCCTGGTGAGGAATAAAAACATGGAGTAAATCAGTTTTTTGTTTTTTTTTACCCCCTTGTGAGGTGCACTGGCAAGTTGTCAAGAAAATATGTGCATTGCACAATCACACGTCATTTACCCAATCACTGGAAAAATAGCCATGCTTAACCAGAGGAGAATGACACTTTCCAAGACACGTCTGTTGAACTGGACGTTCTAAACAGAAAGTACATGGTTTATGGCCGGCTTTCTTTTCAGTCCCAGAGGAACCATTCCCTCCACAAGTATGAATTCCACTGTAGCCATTTGCCAGTTTCCATGCAAAATTCATTTTTTGAAAAAAGATTTCAGATCGCAACATTATGCATATTCAGCACCCTTAATCTGCATAACCTCTGATATGTAAGAGGAAAGGGCTGAGAGAGGGACACTCAGAGGATTGGAAAAGAGGATGAATGAGGGGGGTTTCCAGTGGGGGTATTTTGAGAAGCAGCTGTGCATCTGTGTCTCCAAAGGTATGAGTACTGTGTCAGAGGAAGAACACACTCCTGTTTCATATGTCCTGTTTCTGCTGTGTCTTTAAAGAGTTTTGTTCCTTTCAGACTTTCGATTTAGGTATGTATTAAGTTCTAAACCTGGCTGCTATGTGAATGCTTTCCTTAAAGTAACAGGTAAAGGTTTTATGATGTCTCTGGTTTATTACCGTTTATACTGGAATTCTGGAAAAGCTTCTGTCATATGTATTCAAAACTGTTTAACACCTTGCTGCTGTTATCTCAGATCAGAACACAAATCTGCTGACTGCTCCTAATGTAGACAGAAATGGAAAACAAAACCTTTGTGTTTTCTGTTCAAGCTACATTTTGGAAGACATAATACAGTCTAGAAAAAAAAAAGCCTGCTGTACAGACAATGCTACTTGTCTCTATTCTTTGCTCATTTTAACAATATTTGTACTGCCATCTCTTTTTGTTTTGTTTTTTTTCCTATTAACTGTTTTTAGTACCATTTCATCTGAAACTTTTTGGGGGTTTGTCTGTCTTGCAAGAGAGACCCCAACTATAATGTTGCAAAATAAAGTCTTTGAGACAGTTCATGTAATCTAACCAGTATTTGTGTTGTATTGTCTGCACAACAGTACTTTTGGAACTTTTATACACTGGTTTGTAGTATCCTCTAATTACACAGTTATACAGTATACCAGAACATTAGCGGCAACGGTATTCTGTAAAATGATAGTTTAACAAAAAGATAAAACCACCAATCCTTTATCACTGACTGAAAAATAAACAGCCATACAACAGTGCATGCTTCTGTAAATGTCTGTCTTTTTTCCTGAAGCAGAACTAACAGGTCTTTACCTTCCCGGCAGCATAGCAACTAACGCTTGGCCATTTCAATAAATCAATATCAGGATACTTTTACCTTGATAACAACAAAGGCCACAGCATGTCCAGACTACAGTACGACTACATATTCTTAAATTTCTACTGCTTACCATGTTGCTTGCTACTCTTGTTTTGAATACAGATGTAGAACAAAGACAAGCAGAGACAGAAACATGCAACTACTACATGATGACCGTGCTGTAGTTTAAAAGAGGACAGCTCAGACAATGCTGTTGGTTTTGCGATTCCCGACATCTGTACCGAGCTACTATCACTTGACTTGATTTAAGACCACAGATCCTGCTACAAATTTAGACAGACTGAAGTGGGAAGACTGCTGCTGAGAAATTCCTAACCTGAACTGACCACAATGACTGTTGTGGACACTTTCTGTTCAGGCACTGTTATCATCTGTGTTGCTGGTTATCCAGTTACTTTTAATAACATTTTAAATAACATGAAACTATGGATACCCCTACAATCTCTTCAGCAGGGTCAAACACATTATTTGCCATGTGAAGCAGGTGCTTTTAGAGCCTAGAAAGTTTTCTTGGAGGCAGACAGAGTATATGAAATATATTTTTTCTATTTCCCTAAATGAAAGAAAAGGTAAAGCCTGTAGTTGCTGTAAACACTTACAGGCAATGACTTAGTACCCAACTTGGCAGGGAAAGTACCCCTGCAAGGAGCAAAGGTCATCATTGGTCTGTGAAAACTGAAGAACCTGTTCGTCTGGACTGCTATTACCCCTGCATCTGACACATCTTTTCCCTGAACTGAAAGAGATCTGATATGTTGGCTTTAACCCAAATAAGCCACATAGTCAGCTTAATCTTGTTTCTAATTTAACTCTGACTACATTTTCAGAAACAAGAAGGAGAGTACTAAAACGCAAACACTATTGCAAGTCAAGGCAAAGCCAAAACATCGACAAAGCCAGAAAAATCATACATGTGACAGCAAGCTTTGCAGAGTGACAGTACATGGCTGTAGTTCAACAAATCCAATCTAGCATGGATGCCACTGGGAACACTGTCGCCCATTATTGCTGCATGTTCTTGTGCATAAAGTCAGGTCAACTTGACAATACATAAGTTACGAAAAGCTGGGCTCGTAACGAAGGCTCAGTTCAGGGATCAGAGATATAAAGCTTGTACATTGCCCGCAGTAAGCTTTGTGCAGTTCAGAAAAGCATGTCTAGTGTTACATTATTACTCAGCACTGATCTTAAGCAACAGGAGTAAATGGAGCCTTCACTTGGGCCACGCAAGGATTTGACATAGTTTGACACTTGACTCATGTCAGCATGATGTTAAACGCATGCGTAAAGGCCAGAAAGAAAAAAGGGCTGATGATGCCACCATGATGAATTGTTTATGCTTCTCAATAGAGGAGTTAAGGAAAGTGAGCAAGTACATTAACATAAACACTGTACTTAAGCATTCAACAGTAGCCAATTCTACTACTTTATACTTGTAGTTTCAGGGAGAAAATTGTACTTTTTACTCCTCTTACAGTTATAACACAGTTAGTACACTGCTGCCTCAGACTTTACAATGTCAACATTTGAACTTCTTACAACATACAATCTGTTTCATATATATATCTAATGAAGTACAATACTGTGGTTTTGCAACTTTAGTAAAGGACCTGAACACTTTTTTCATCACTGTTTTTGGGAGTGCTTTACTAGTATTGTATCTCTCATTTTGATCAGAGAGCCAGCCATTTGTTTCCTTTAAGATGTCAGTCAGTCAGGACAAATCCATCACGTTAATACTAAGAGGTAAACACTTGGACTTACACAGACAGACGATTTTTAGTGTTGCTGTAACAGCAGCACGGCCCTATGGTGCTACTAGCCTACTTAGCTTATTAGCCACTGGGTCAACTGACATGACAGCAAGTCCTCTGACACCTAAACCGGTTTTACTTGCTGTTACTGCCAAGCTAAACCAAAATAATAATACCAACATCTCATTTTTAAAGTCACAGCCATTTCAAACAGGGGTGACTGCAGTTTAGCTAAGGGCCATAAAGCTGCACAACTAGCTTTCCAGCTAACCTGTGCAGGCCTGGGGAGCTGATGCATGCTGATAGCATACTAGCTAACCAAATACGTCCTGCCTACCATTTCCAGCTGCAGGGTAGTGTCAGGCGAGTCTCCCAGCTGTCAAACTACCCCAAACGGGGCTTTAACATAATCCAAAACACCTGTAACAACACGCCATCCTGTGCCTGTGTCCCCTGGTCTTCTTACCTATGGTGGAGATGAAGGTTGTGTTGAAGGCGTCGTCAGAGAAGCGGAACAGCACACAGGTCTTCCCCACGCCCGAGTCGCCGATCAGAAGCAGCTTGAACAGCAAGTCGTACGTCTTCTTCGCCATTGAAAACCAGCTTGTGTTCACCCAGACAGATACAAAAACTGATAACCTAGCACGCCTATGTGAAGTCTAAAGCCAGCTCCTTGGCCAACCTGACCAACTGCCCGGGTCCTCTTGACTGTTAACAGTTAACAATCTGGGATTTGTTGATTAGCTTGGCAAGCTAGTTGGCTAAATACCACCCAAATAGCGTGCCCGTAGACTTGTCCGAGAAGTTATATTTCCCAAACCCGACTGTTTCTCCCTCTTACAGCATGAGAACAGAAAGCAAAAATAGAATCTCCTCCCGTGTGATTCCTCTTTTCCACTCTTTCTTTTCTCCCACACAGTCGGGACAAAATGGCTCCTCTCTCTTCCCCGACTCACTCTTTCTTCAAACTAACGGCGAGCTAATTCAAATTCTCGGCACACCCCGTCATTCCAGTGCCCTGCCACAAGCTCGACCGAGAAGAATTTGAAAAAAATCTCAGCATGAAAGTGTGTCAAATTCACTGTCTGTCCGGAGTGATTTCGCTTTTTTCTGGAGAGATTAGAACCGAAATATAGACGACCGCCGTCGCCTTCGAATGGGAGCCACCGCGGCGACACCCTAGATCCATTGGCACGCCTTCTCCCGCCCTTTCTGTCAAAATCTACTTCTGTGGTTGGTCATTCTAGCTGTCATTCCTCTAAGAGCTTTAATGTGATTGGCTGTCCTGGCAAACATTGAGAGGTAAAGGGGCGTGGCTTAGATTGACAGAAAGGGCAAATGTTACTGCGTAAGTTACTCGGACATTTAGGCTCAAGGCTCTCTTTGCTTCTCAGTATGATATGTATCCATTGATCCAATATGGCGGCCGGTTTCATGCGGATCTCTGATAGCCGGGGTGTGTTTCAGTTTTCATGGCAAGCTGGCATTTGGAACGGTGACTATCCCAGCTGTGAGTCAGGCAAAGTGATGTCATTTATAAGTACTTCTGTGCTTGTTACGGGCGTTTCCCACATCCTCTGCTCTGTGAACTGCAAGACCATTTATCCCCTAAAGTCCTTTAATAACTGTATACACTGAGAGACAATCTGCATGTACACATCAGCACTGTAGGTCCTTTTAGAGTTGGCTTTGTGTGTGTGTGTGTGTGTGTGTGTGTGTGTGTGTGTGTGTGGAGGAGTGAGAGACTCTTTCCTTCTTCCGCTTGTCAGAGTAGTTTGACTCTCAGACACTCCTTAGGAATGCTGAGTATGCCCTGCTTTCTATTGCCAAGTACAGACTTGACACAAACTAAGAGAGAAGGAGATGAAGAAAGAGAAGGAGGTCGAGAAAGACAAAGAAGTCAGAAAAAGGGAAGGATTGAACAAGATTAAAGGGTCTACTGCCACTCTGGCAGCTCTGTGCTGTAATGCTATGCAATGTACTGTAAAGAAAACCAAGCTGTTGCGTAAATAAAGAATTGAACGCATTAAAATTTGACCTTACTGTGATGTTAGATGAAAAGCCAGGGGATAAAAGTTCTCTGCTAAATTGCATGGTGCATTGTTGGCAATCCGTAGTGGAAAAATCAGGGCATCACTAAAGTCAACAGACTTCATCCTCTGAGGAATCACAGCTCCCTTTCATTTTATTAACCACTTCTCAGCTAACCACAGGTATCCCTCAGGCAAACACCAATGAGAAGGAAATGAGGGATATGCTGTTTAAAGGAAAAGGGCTATTCTCATCGAATACGTGGAAAATAAAGAATGTTAATACGAAGACGCATATTTAAGTAATAATGTGGTTGCCAGAGACATAAGGATCAATAAAGCAAATGATACAGAAGTTAAAAAGACAGCAGGACATAAGTTGACAAAGATTTCCTTTAGACGTCCTTGGCTAAATGAAGATTACTCTTTATTCTAATTCTATCACTGCACTGCTCCTCTGCAGTTAAGCAACCTTTGTTAAGCTAATAAATCATGTGTTAACACAGAACTCTTTCCAGATCAGGGTGCATTCCTGGATTTTGCTGCAAGGGGCCCCAGGGTTCGTCTCACACAAACAGCCAGCAACTACTGCTCAAACTTCTTCTCTGCTCTGGCAGTGATAAGGAGGGACGTCTGCCTCTGCATTCATATGTTTGACATGCAAACATTATGATTTTGGGTGGTGTTTTGTCTTTATTTCTCAATTAAGAGATGATAGGAACCAAGAGGAGTGAAGGAGGTAGTTATTCTTGGAAAAATGCTTTTGGCATTTTTACTTTACAGTAAAACTATAGCAAGTAGATGACTGATCAGTTAGTTGATGAGTTAATTGTAAAAGTAAACATTTTAAGAAAAATAGGCAAACATTCCTTAGTTTCACCTTTTTATTTGTGATTATTTTTCCCTCTTTCTTGTTTTTTAAAAGAAAGTGAAAATCTCATTTTTAAGCCATCGTGATTGAGAAGTTCTTTGCACATCTCCATCTCCATGACAACTGGACCACTTCATGTGCTTGAGGGGGATTATGTGATGCAATCAAAGCACAAGAACAACTAAATAGGAATTTACTGTTTTGGTCTTTTTTTTTTTTTTTTTCCACCAAGGTCACCAATGAACTTTCAAATGCAGAACAGCTTTTGGCTAATAACTGTTGCAATCAGCATGGGATATATCAAATTGCTATGGGCATATTATGTTTGTTTTACAATTTTTCTGACGATTTAAAGAGTAGAAGATAATCCACAGAGAAATGCCTCATCATGATAATAACTACTTTCTGCCCGATAACACTTACATCATCAATCAGAAATTTTATTTAAATGACTGACCACTAAAAAACTGAACACTAAAAACCTGTCTAAACATTCATAAATGGTCAGAGTAAATATTGCAGTTTTTATTAGCTCTTTAGCTTTTAATTTTACACAAATCATTTATAATCATATCAATATTTTCAGCTCACACTTGGAAAGTCTACCTTGAGCTGTAATACCTCAGCAATGTGTACCTCCCAGAGAGTGAGTCACAAAAGCTGACACAAACATCACCTGAGCTGAGAGAATTTCCACTACATATGTGGGTATTTTTCCAGTTCTGTATGAAACTTGAACAAACACAGAAAAAAACCTCCAAACACATCCAGTCAGATACTGTTCCCCCAGCAGATTAAACACATCTCAGTAAGGTGACGTGTTAAGGACTGCAAAGTGTCTCTAGTAGCTGTTGCGCATCAGACAAATAACCTGTTGAATTCCCCATGAGGCTGAGATTTTCCCCTATTCTGGTTAGTCAAGCCTACATAACAGAGAGAATGACATTAAGAATAGGAAGAGGTCTATTGTACATTTAGGTACTTTTACTGAGAATCATTGACAAACCCCCACAGTTGCACCTCCACCACAGTACACCTGGGATTACTCATATTTGCTCATACGAATCTCCCGACTTCCTTTGGTGACATTGAGCAACTGTAGGTCAGAGTGTGTACTGCACTTATTCCACCAGGGGACGCTGTAGCGACACATTTGAACGAGTGTAATGGTTAAGACCTGAAATGATTAATTTTGCATTTGGCCCCCTTGTCCTCAATATGTGCTGCTTTGGGAGACCAGTTGTATAAGAACAGAAAAGCAACCTTCCATGTCTGGCTGGTGAATATGGGAAATTTCTCTTTTTTTCTGCTGAATTATGTAAATCTTATTTCAAAGAAATCATGACAAGTTGTACAATGTTAGATTTTAACACTGAAAATCAGGTAGATGCAAAAGTAATAATTGATTATAGTTACTTCATTCAGGTACGACTCAGTTTTTTGCAGTATTATGCTTTACAAAATGTTTTTTTTTTCCTTTTTGGCTTTTTGATAAGCTTTTCTTTTACAGAACAACCATCACACAAACATTCATTCATCATATTTTAGCCACAATTCTGCAACAGAAATTAGATTGTGTCATTTTAATGTGTTTCCTACAGGGAATCACAGATAAATGCCTGCCTGTCAGATGGAAATCAAGCATTTGCAAATTAGTTTTGATCCTAAAATAATTAAATGACCTTATAAAATCTCCATGGTGGTGTGACTACACTGTTTGATTGAAGTTGATAAGTTCAGGTTGTACACATATTAAATTTATGGTCCATAATAGTTATAGTTGTTTTATCATATCTGCTAAATTGTTGTATGTTTGCTAAGATAAGGTCAGATAATGTAAGATCAATGTGAGTAAAAACATTACATTCAACCCTATTCAGGACTTTTGGGGTCTTTTGGACACCAGGCCATTTGTTTTAGGTAGCAGGTATTTCTTTTTATATTTTTTAAGATTTCTTTTCAAACACAACAAGATGGACATTTGTCCTGCATTTGGAACCAAAAATACGTCAACTTATCAGAACATTTATTTAACACAGTATAAAAGTATTCAGGAGTTTAACTATATTTAATTGTAAGTAAATGTTTCAGATTGTGGGGGAACAACTGTACACACATACATCTAACTGGTTCCAGTTTTAGATGTCAACTGAACAAACACTGTGGCCACCTGACGAGCTGGTGGCAGCCTTGGACAAGAATCAAACTCTTTGCTGGGACAAAACTCCATTTCCCATGGTGCTTTGTTCCACTCCGCAGTGATGTGGGGTGTGGTGGTTGAATGACTGTGTGTGTGTGTGTATGTGTGTGTGTCTGTGTGTGTGTATGTGTGTTGCGTACAGGAGAGGAGCTGTGTCTCTCCGCACAGACCGAGAGCCGCAAATCCAGCTCGGAGCATCAGTGCGCGGAGGACCGGAGGATGCGGACGGTAGCGGTCTGTACAGGATCTGCCGGCCTTCTACAATCAGGACGACATGAGTGTGATGCCTGAATTGATTTGTGTCATTGTCGGCATTGTTGGATTTTTTCACCGACTGTATCTGGACGTGTAGCGGGACTGCAATGGAGCGTCGATCCAAAGCGTGAGAGGTGCTGAGCGTCTGTCTGTTTGGAGGCTGATATTATAGACAATAAGCAGAGCAGATTAGCTATTAGACACAGTGGCTTCATCATTTGTAGTGTTAAATATCTCAGTCTGTGTTATTAGGCACTGTAGCTGTTTCCATTGTGATACCATCAAGAAGCCATACTGAATTTGTTATTAATGATTTAAAAAAATCTCAATCCACAGACAGATAGGAGATATAGAATATTAAAGGCTTCATAAACGTTTCCAGTCTTTATTGATTTAGGGAAAATAATTTGTTTTTTTGTTGTGTAAAACAAGAAACAGAAGCCAATCATGTCAAAGAATAAGAGCAGTGAGTCGGTGAAGGTGGTAGTCCGATGCCGTCCTTTGAACCGGAAAGAGGAGTCTAATGGGCCTGCAGGGGGAATAGTGCAGATGGACCTGCGGCTTGGACAGGTGATCTTGAGAAACCCTCGTGCACCCCCAAGTGAACCCCAGAAAACGTTCACATTCGATGCCGTCTATGATGCAAACTCCAAACAGCGAGACCTGTACGATGAGAGCGTGCGACCGCTGATAGATTCAGTCCTCGCAGGGTTCAATGGCACCATATTTGCGTATGGGCAGACCGGAACAGGAAAGACATACACCATGCAGGGAGCATGGATGGACCCAGACAAACGAGGGGTGATTCCCAACTCTTTCGACCACATCTTCACGCACATTTCCCGCTCCCAGTCTGACAGGCAGTACCTGGTGCGGGCGTCCTACCTCGAGATCTATCGAGAGGAGATTCGGGATCTTCTTGACCCCAACCATGCCACCGCCAGAGCCCTGGAGCTCCGAGAGAGTCCGGAGACTGGTGTGTATGTGCGTGACCTCACGTCATGTGTCTGCAAGAGCATCAAAGAGATCGAGGAGGTGATGAATGTGGGCAATCAGGCAAGGGCGGTTGGAGCAACAGACATGAATGAACATTCGTCCAGATCTCACGCCTTGTTCCTGATCACAGTGGAGTGCAGCCAGCCTGGACCAGATGGGAGGAAACATATTCGAGTGGGGCGCCTTAACCTGGTGGACCTCGCTGGCAGCGAGCGTCAAGCCAAGACTGGCGTCCAGGGAGAGCGCTTGAAGGAAGCTGCCAAGATCAACCTTTCCCTATCAGCCCTGGGGAATGTGATATCGGCGTTAGCAGATGGGCGCAGCGGCCATGTGCCGTACCGGGACTCCAAGCTGACCCGACTGTTACAGGACTCTTTGGGCGGGAATGCTAAGACTGTCATGGTTGCTACACTTGGTCCCTCCTCCCTGCACTACGATGAGACTCTCACCACCCTCCGGTACGCCAACCGGGCCAAGAACATCCAGAACCAGCCCAGAGTCAACGAGGATCCCAAAGATGCTCTGCTGCGGGAGTTCCAGAGAGAGATCGCTCGCCTCAGGGCCCAGCTCAACCACAGGAAGTGGAGGAGCAAACAGAAGAAGGAGCAGGTGGACGGCGAGGGCTGGGAGAGAGATGGGGAGGAAGATACAGAGGGTGAGGAGGAGGAGGAGGAGGAGGAGGAGGAGGAGGTGGAGAAGGAGGCGGAGGAGTATGTGAAGCTGGAGGAGCAGCGGCTGGAGAGGGAGAAGGAGGCCATCAGAGAAGATCAATTCCTGCTGGCTGAGGAGAAGCAGAGGCTGTTGGGAGAAAAGGAGAGGATGATGGGGGATCTGAGGAAGGAGCAGGAAGCCACCGAGCAACTGACCGCCAAGTACAAGGTGAGTCCAGTGAAGCCAAAGATGAAGGTGTTGAGTAAACCAAAAGCACCACCATTATTCATGAAAGCAACAGTTTTGATTTTGCTATGGCTCTTACTGGCCCCTTCTCCATGGCAACATTGGCTGAGGCTCATGGGTAGTGTAGTTTGAGGAGTTCTCAGTAACATTCATAGCTAGAAATGTTAAAACTAAGAGTCAAGACACAAATCAGGAAAGCCCAGTATTTCATTATTGAAATCAAAAACTGCAATAGAAATGCAGAACAGGGGAAAACACCATCATCATTTTACCACACAGTGCATTAGTAGCTAAGCAAAGAAGCAGCTGATATTCAGATTGCCATTTTTCTGAGGACTTGAAGGATTTTTAGCTAATGTTGTCCTAAAATGGAGATTACAAGATCATTCTTGACCTCTGGAAAAAGCAGTTAGCAAAACAATTTTACAATCACAGATTAATAGACTCTAAGGTGGGTTGGTCTTGATAACATGTTATTACTATGCGTATTAAACCCACAGACAGCAGGATTAACAAGCAAATAAGAATAAAGCCTAATATTAACCATCACTACTAAAGGCCAAACCCCAACAATAAACAAATCCTGGACCCTAAAATAAATTCTTTAAAAACTGTGTCCCAAAGTGACACGAAACGTCTTCACTCCCCAAGATCTCATTGACCCTCACAAAGACAGACACATACAGCCCTCTCAGTTCATAGACTCACATTAGGTGCATGTGGTCAATTAGATTATCATGTGTGATATCTGATGAGCTGATATTAAGAAACTTAATGGACAGTAGTACCGGGAGCCTCATTAACCCTCAGTGTGTGTGTGACTGTATAGTTGTGTATTGTACATTCTGCTGTGCATTAACTTAGTGGCAACCTATCTGGTATTGATATCAACTGTCAGTTAAAAAGATTTTTTTCAACATTAAAGAGGTACTCTAGTGCGACAGTTTATCAGTTGACAGAAGATGAACACAGACTGCTGGCTCCTACAATTCCAATAAAGAAACTCACTTGTGTCTGTCAGAGATTAGAAGTCCTGCTGGCTGTGTCCAACCTGCTCTTTCTCCATCGTCTATGTAATTATGTAGCATTGATCGTTCTAAAAATCACGTGCTCTGGGATTTAACTATCCATATTCTAAGACAGTAACCATCGATTAAAAAACATGCTTTTCTAAGCTGCAATCTCTGTGTTCTTAACAAAGATGAAAAGGATTGATTTGACAGTATACCTGTGAAAATTTATGCTTTCATTTCATGTCTTGTTGTTTATGTGCATAAAATTCACCATCATGTGATTCTAAAGTCACTTTTCCAAATTTTTAGTTGTGATCGCTGATGTTAAAAAACATCCACATTGTCCCATCCTCTATATACAGCTGGTGTTGTCTGAACTACTGAACTTGATCGTATGAATTGTGTTTAGTTAAGACTGATAAAAACAGAAATAATAAATAACAATGTTACGATACAGTAGTGTTTAAAAAAATAAAAAAATAAATCAACAATTCATATCCAGGCGTAAAGAATGAGCTGCTTGACATACTATACAATATGGGTGAATTCCCAGGATTGACTAAAGAAAAAGTAAATATCAATACAGCTCAAGGGATTAGTCAATTATTAGATTAATAGAATTAACCAGAATTAATTTTGATATTCAAATGATCATTTTAGAAATTTCCTAATGCAAAAATTCCAAAGTAATCTTATGAGTCCAGCTTCTAAGTGTGAGGATTAGATGCTCATACATGATATTAAACTGAATATGTTTGGGTTTTGGTTGGACAAAACATGATATCTGAGAATGTCCACTTGGGCCTTTTTCTCTATTTTCACATTTTGTAGACAACACAAGTCAGTTGTTCAAAAAAATATTGAGATACACAGTAATTTAGCCCTTTGTACAATGCACGATTCAAGATTTTGGGGGATGATCTACAGGTTTGGAGATTGTGCCTACAAAAATCAAAATCTATCTGCTTCCTGTGCTTCTGCAACACTCCTAACGCTCCCTGAAGGCCTGTTCTGTAAACATGTCAACCTCCATCTGTGATGAGTGCTTCTAAATGTTGTCAAAACTGTGAACCTTCAACTTGATTTCCATGTAAATGTGGGGAAGGAGAGCAAGAGGATGACACCCAGCAAATGGTTCCCAGCCAGCAATGGAACCAGGAACTCACTGTTCATTGTATATGTGCCCATGTGGCATGTTGCAGCCACTTGGCCATCAGATCACTCCATCTGTGCTAATTTTGATATGTTACATTAAGAATACAGTACAGTAAAATGCTATATAGCTGATCTGGCACCAGTATAATTATGCATTTCATCCAAGTAATGTCAGTAATAAGCTTGGTCAATCTACACTCAAATCTGCCATGAATGATCTCTTCTTGTTATACAGCACTGTGCTCTGTGGCCTGTGTAATAAAAGCTGATCTGTAGTTAGCAGTCAGTAGTGACCTTCAAACAGTCAGTGTGATTCATATGCTCAGTGTTTGGGGCTCTGTAGTCTGGATTTTGACTGCATGGTAGCTTCCCTTGAAATACGACTGTGCGATTATTCGATTCGGCATCATTGATTAGACACCTCTGACTGGTAAATGACTTACAATGGCTTTCACAGGCTGGATAGGTCTCCTCCTGCCAAGTGAAGTGAAGAATCAATCAGAATCCTTTAAAGCTTTTCTTTTTTTTAAAAAAATCAGTCATATTCTGGGATCCAGTAGCTGTGTTTTTCCATCTACTACCATTTAGCCACAGTCTGATCAGGTGTCCCATACAGGAAGTGTGACCTTTGTAGTTTAAAATGGCATTTATTTCTTAGCTATCTTCACACACACCATCACACATCCAGCAAAGACTGAGTCAGAGCTGCAATAATTACTTGCCCTGATTCATGGCCGTACCCAGTCAATAAGTCACTCGTGCAGAATGACTGGGTGACTGCACTCTTTAACACTATAGCTACAGCCCGGACCGTCCAACACGAGACACTGCTGGATCAGCTTACTGAACAGCCTGAGGCCCTACAGTGTGGAGAAAGACATTTTCACTGCTACTCTGTGGGAGCAATAAAAAGGACTGTGTATTTTAGATTATATAAAATGTTGTACATTACATTTTTCTTCTTCCCACCTTCTCTCAAGCTACTAAAGAGCCTTTAGTAACTCTCCGAGCAGGGATGTGAGCTTGATGCAATCAACTGGGGGGGAAAAAGCATTCAGTGTAGGTGGAGACAGCAGGAACAGCACATATGGAATGACACACAGGAAGGGCTTTTACAGTTTTAAAAAGGTTGCACTTACCCTCATGTCTCCAAACACAATATGCATTGTGACTGAACTGAATTCTGGTCTGTCGAAGCTTTTGTCAGTGGACAAATTGATCCATTTGCCTCTTCTGCAATGGATCTGTAATATATAGGGCTGTGCAGAGCAATTAAAATCAATACCATGATACTACTAACAATATGTTTCTGATAATGATATTTCACAAAACTGCACATTGTGTAAAATCACATATAAAATTATACAATTAATGTTGTGCATTTATCTTTGTTCTGCTGTTCCAGGCAGCAGTGGTAAGCAGTAGTGTTGCTACAAGCTAAATCAAATAACTCATCGATAGTAAGGCTTTTTGTCAGTGGTAAAGTAGTGTGGTAACATTCACAGAGGCTACATTTTCCTGAGTATCTCTGAAGAGCACATCGCAGCTTTCAGCGTGGTCTGAAATCCAACCAAGGAACAGTGCATGATACCACCACCGTACACGGACTTATATGTGCAGGGCTTGAGTTGGGATTTGTTAGGAGGGGAAGCCCCTGTTTAGTGAGGTCTGGCTTCACACATCAGACTACAGACTGTAGAAACAGGACCAGTTCCTTCAGTAAGAAGTACTTCTAGTTCTTTTGTTGTGTTTGTTAGCTTTCTGTGCATTTTGTAAATTTGAATAAAACAATGTGTTGAATTAATATAAGGGGAAAAAAGGTCACTGGAAGCTCTGTGAAGCAACAACTGACAACAACACAACACCCCAGTTATACAGGTCGATACCAAAATACACTGCAGTGGCAGACCACTTACTCAATATCATTTGTATTGAATTTATGACTAAGGAGACACTGACATTCCTGCCATACATAAAATTAGACATATCTTGACATTATCTGTCATTAACCCAGCTGAGCTACATAGTAACTTTTTGATATAGAGTATAATAAATTGTATTTTTATAGATTGACTGTCCATTGCCTTGCTTTTTTAATTAACCTAAGTAACCAGATCAGTTTATGCATGCAGTAATACCATTACTACAAACAGTTTTGCAGCACAATTAAAAACTCCCTGTAACTCCCCTGCACTGCATACGCCCAGAAAAAATTGTCCTGAAGAAACGATATGCTGAAAATACGAATGTATTGTTGTAAAGTATTTCTGCTGCAGTTAGTGCTGTGGTTTTAGTATCTGTACAGCGGCAGCATTTCACTTGGCCGGTTAGTGTTAATCCTTTCTCACCCTGGAGGCTCCTTGTATCAGGACCAGGCTGGATCTGTTATTAAAAGAAACCCCATCACATTTTTCAAACATTGCAGAGCATGGCACATTGACTGTAGGGACTGCCTGGTACGACTGTGATTAAAATGAATGCAGCATTGTTGTGCCTTGTTTCTGTTGTAATGCATTTGGTAGCGTTGCAGCTGAGGAATTTTAGAACAGGTCTGATAACATTAAGGTCACTGACTCATTGTTGTAAGGCAGTTTTGATTAAGTGGGAGTGAAAATGTAAATTTTAGTTGGAGTGTCACTCTGGCTTGGCGATTCAGACAAAGAAGCGTATTGTATTTTTTTGATTCTCCGGAGCCCAGTATTGTTCATTTAGGCTTTACAGTCATGGAACTGCTACTGACTAAATTTAGGGATGGTTTTTCAGGTAGACATTCCCCCCAAAATATGGCTTAACAGGCTTAATTTGCTTTGAAAATAATGCCAGACTGATTTTCCAGAGACTCAGCTACACACACGAGAAACAAAAGGTCTAAAATCCCTGAAACTGGCAAAACAGTGCGCTTATTCTGCAGTATGAGAGCAGTGCAAACACATGTCCATTTTTTTGCCTCGTCCCGAGGATTTGGTGCTTTGTGAGTGAAGGTCTGAGGTGTAGGAAATCCCACGAGACAGAGCTAATGTATACCCTGATCCTTTGCCCTGCAGAAGGAGTGCTTTCATGTACATTTCTACATTAGACTCCTCATATTTCTTTCTCTCTCTCTCTCCAAAGAACTGTGGTGCTAATACTGTTAAGTGCTTCACTGTAAAAAATTAAAAAAAATTTACAGTTTACAGTTCAGAGGGTCTTTGGCTTAGTGTGTGTGTTTGATGCTGACTGGCTGCTGAGTGATGAGAATCACCAGCTCCCTCCAGAGAGATGATTAAGGGGTAGAAGTATTTCCTGCCTTTCATGCATCAGTGTGTGGTTGCTTTAGAAGGACACCTGCATTACCTCAAAGCAATGTTAGTCATGCAAGATGCAGGTTCATTTGTTTATTCCAAGACGGTAAAATCGAAAATATAAATGTGGTAGTAGCTGGTCTAATATGTCTCTTTCCCCTGTGCTTTAGGGCTCCATTGTTGTCCAAAAATAGACAAAAATTGTGAGCAAACAAACACAGACATTGTGGTTTATTTTGAGTCCATCCCACATACAGAAGTCTGTAACATAGCAAGTAGCACAATTTGAAATAGTAATAAAAGTGTTTTGTATTTAAAAATGTATGTCTTTGTGGTGGCATGATGGCTGAGTGTTATAACAGATACCACATGGTCAAAAATGCCCTGAGCAGTGAATACTATGAAATAATCTTGGGGGAAAAAAACAAAGGTCTTCAATGACAATCAAAAAGCTTGTGGCCTCAAAGTCAAAGGCAGAGAAGTAGAAGGTTGTGATCTTTTCACTAAATTTGTTGACAGCTGAAAAAATAAAGAATAACACCATCCTTTACAATGATGGAGCCTTTTTCAGCCTTTCACACTTAAATAAATAAACAGAATCTTTAGCTTATAGGTTGGTTTCATACGACTGAAGTCCCTCTTTTGCCATTGATTTGATCCCTATGAACTTATCTGTGTATAAAAGTTACATATTTTAAAGGTTTTCCATTAAAATAATCCCTTCGTGCCTTCAAGTGGCTTAAAAGTAAGTTCTCTAGAAGGTCAGGCTGTATATAGTCTTTGCCTCTTTTGGTTCTTATGTTTGTTGCGTATGAAACTCTAGAAGATTGAATCCATGTTTTAAAGGCTGTTATTAGTACGCTGCAGTTTTTAGGAGGAAATCCTCAACCATGGTGTTGTTTGCTTGTTTTTTCACAACATTTTCATAACATCAACATCTCCTAGCATATATAGAACACCATATGGACATGTTAGCAAGGAAAAAGAAAAAAAAAATCACTGAATAAGGTCATGATGTGAGCAAAAATTCCTTTATGACCATGTTCATCTTTTTGTTTTTTCATTTTTTTTTTGCGGAGTGTGGGAGGTGGGTATAAATACTGTGGCCACATTTCATGCCCAAAAAGCAGCTGTTGGTTTTTGTTATAATTTGGAAAAAAACAATAAGACTTAAAAACACTTCTGAAAATGTCAGGAGACAGGAGATTATTATCCTTTGCGATGAATCCAACAGCTGCAGTACTTTTGTATCATAAAAAATAAGCACTGTCACATTTTCAAAATGCTACCTTCTATATCTAGAGCACAAAAAAGGTAAAACTTTTGGTCAAGTTCTGTCATTATTCCTTGAAATGAAAATTTCTCAGTAACCAAAACCCTCAAAAGACAAAACTGTAGTGCAGCCAAAACACTTTGTAGAATGTGTTGGAAAATAGATGAAGAGAAAATCCCAAAGTGACTCAATAACAGAATCACCTGCACTGATTTATAAGACAATTGTTCTCAAAACTCACTGAAGCTGAAGCAGTTAGTTGAGAAGTATTTTAATTATTGTGAATTACATTAAAATAATCTTCTAGTATTCCCTTTCTGATGAGAGGATTGACTAGTTTATCTAATATCATAGTATATTGAATATCTTAAGGTTTTATTACATCCCTTTGGGCTCTGAGCAACTGTGATGGACATTTTTCAAAGCTTTAATGGGTTAAACTGTTCCACAGAATAATCAGTAGTTTTGGCCCGAACAACAAATGAGGTGGAATGATAAAGAAAATACATGTACAAATATTTCTGGTATTATTTAGTGGATTTTTACATCAGATCACCTGGAGTGACAACTAATCAGAAATTGCTTGCAACTGCTCTTCCGTTTGATGAGTTGAACTGTTATTATATTTTTTTTATCAAGGATATGATATGTGCTGAAAAGTCTTTTACCCATTTCAAACTCTGAGAATTGTTAGAAGTGGGAATTAAAGGTCAAAAAGATGTGCAATGCATTAAAACATGAAGAAAAGAAAATTATACTTACATCAGAATGAAACACCAAACAAATTAGATCCACATATGCACTAATGATATAGTTATTGTTTTGTTACCTTACATTGATTAAAAACAACAATTTATCATCTTACCACCTTGTTTAGTATCATCTCCAGCTCCCAGCCCAGCTTCTCATTGATTGGCTGAGACTTAAATTAGTCCACCAATCACAGAGCGTTGCCTGAAGGTTTCCATTTTTCTCGCTGCTCTCCCGACCAATTAGGAAGAGGTTGCTGGGCAGAGAGACAGGAAGGGAGAGAGAGAGAAGGAGAGAGATCAGTGGAACTGAGCTCAGAAATAACCAATTATAGATAAGATCAGATGGTAAAGCAATGGAGTCCCTCTGTGTTCCTGTAGCTGTCTCTCTCTCACACACACACACACATCCATCCACGTAGACACACACACACAACAAACACAAGTAGGTCAGAAAGCAGCCTTGTGAAGCCGTGTTGGGTCGGCTGGTGTTTCTGCAGGGTGCTGTTAGCTAACTGGCCTCCAAGGTACAGCGCTCCATCTGTGGATGGTGTTGTGATGTTGGTGCAACTGTTGTTGAGCTGTTGTGTGCACTGCTGGACGTGCTGCCAGGTTTAATTTACATGAGCAAACGCAATGTGTGAAATCCTGTTGGTTCTGCAGGTCACGAGACGAGCGCATGATTCACAACATCACAGGTCTGAAACTAACTCTGTGACCTCGCGTTCATGTCACCTTCTCGTTTTCACCATTACACTTGCGCTTTAATGTGTGAAAAAGCTGGAGCTGGGTTGAGCAGAGTGCAGTTGGACTTGACATGAAAGCACATCAAAAGACGTGTAAAAAAAACGTCCTCTTGCACCGTCGTTTCAATTTAATGATATGGCGGTTCAAGAGAAGTTCCACTAGAAATGAGCACAAGCTGGCCTGATAGTCAGGCAGTTGCTGTTTTGTCAAACTTCGTTATTCAGTTATGTTTACGTAGATGCTTCAGGCATCGGGCCTCATGCAAGAACCAGTTATACAGATTGGATGACTACCACAGACCTGTCATTTAAGCCCTAAACTGAGAGACTGCCTTCTTTCACATGGGAAAACACACACATTTGACTTAGCACACCAACATACACCAAAGCTGATGTAATTTAAAAAATACATATACCAAACTTAGTACTCCGTTGACATTCTTTTCACCAAACAATGTTTATGCCTGTTCAATTTACTGAGATGCTTATTCGACACATTTATTGGTATATGTTGTCACAGCAGCTTCTACATTACAATAATTAAGTAGGAAGTCAAGCTGAAAAAATCTGTGCTGAGTGATTGTTGTCCCCTTGGCAGCATCACATGAGTCATTCTGCTTTATTTTAAAAAAGCGCTCTTTTGTCTTGCGATTGTGATGTCCTTTGTAGATTTGTAAACTACTGTTGCAAAGCCTTAAGTTTGGCAAGTGAGCGGTGGATTTGACTGGAGAACCAGAGGACGCTAAGAATTCAGTCAAAATAATTAACAAAATAAACATCATGCTGTTTTCAAAAAGTCTTCATACTAGTGATTGAGACCACAAACTCATTGGGAACATTTTTATTGATGTAACAAACAAAGCCCAACGTAGGGTTGTTTTCTTATAGATAATCAGACTTATTTTGTCGCCCCCTGCTGGCTGTTAGAAAAACAAATGTAGCTTTAAAACATTTCTATGCTGACTTCATTTTTCAGACTCAGAATCTACATCTGCCTATTATGAAGACTCTACGATTCCAAACCTTTGTGATTAATTTTGTGTCACGGGGCTGAAGACATGACTGTAATGTACGTAAACATTTGTTTTGCTTTTCTGGTGAATTCTGAATGCAGAGTTGAAGCTCTATAGTATACTATTCATCTTTTTACTCTTGTTTGTGAATGAAATTTTCCAAACAAACTGGAACACAAATCCTTATATTGAACCTTTAAGGATGCAATGCTGACTGTGCTCATGTTCAAATGTCCTGAATGTCCATCTCTTCATGACTAGGTGTTATTGATCAGTGTGTACAATCAAAAGAATCTAGAAAATCCCTCTTGGAACACAAACAAGAGAATTTTGGGTCAGAATATGTTCTTGCATGAGGTCTGTTGTGTGCCTCCTTTGCAATTCCAAAGAAGATTTTTTGGGGGTGAATTTAAAACTCTTATCCCCATTAAAATCTAATACAAGGGAGTTTTTTGTCAGCAGGAAACAAACCACACAACGTTACTGAAGTTTGATCTTTGCATGTTCGGCTTCATGCATGTTTCCACTTGTGTGCAGAACTGTGCTTCATCGTCACCACTCAGAAAAAAAAGAAAGGCTTTGTCAAACACTTGTAAACATGTCAAATACTGGCCATTGATGCTAAAAATATAGTAATTACTCCTACTTATGGGACTAATCAAATATATAATATGTAATTTGTGTATATGTTTGTGGACAACACGCCTTGTTAGCCTGGATGCTAGTGGAAAATCATCATCAGCGTATATGGTTCGAATAAGGAAGCACATATCCTGTTTTAACCAAATTACCAATAACTTAATTAAGGACATTCTGTCATGCTGTCAGTTGCTGTTATTTCCAGAATCACTTGGTGGACAACTAAAGCTCAGCATTTCCTGCCAGTTTTTCTAGGTTGCATCTGCCCGACTCTTTAGATGTCCCAGTAACCTCCTCAGTTTTAATGAAGTCTTTAGGATAGGAAGTCCTTCATCAGAAACTTTCCCTCTTCAGTACATTTCAACATCATGATGTGTCTCTTGAAGCAGTTGTTCTGTCACCCTTACAGTTAAATTCTCTTAATCCTTTTCCTAATCTTAATCATTTTCATTTAACTAAGCACAGTGTAGCTCTCAGTAGCGTTTGCGCTGTTATGAAACAGTTGGGTATCAGTGTGGGGAGCTTTATGCCAAGCAGCAGCTTCTCATCAGGAAGCTGCAGTGTACAACCCTCCAGTGGACTATTCTTAGATCCACTTTTCTAGGGCAAAACTATTATGCCCTCCTTCTTCTTACTGTCTCTCACATTATAGATCTTATCATCTTCCTGCATAGCTTATCTCATGTTTCTTTTTGAAAATTAACATGGATTTGCTGAATAATTGGGTTACATTAAGGTTGTAACGTCTTTTGTGGAGTAGTACACAATTCTAATGTTACAATCCAAATGTACGTGTAGTCCCCTCCTAATTTTTTGTTGTATATTGTTCCTGTATATATGTACATTTAGTCAGTGCTTACTGTATCCCTGGACTCTGGTTCAGTTATGGTTAATTGTTGGCGTGAAGATGAAGAAATGTGTAATTTTGAATAGTGTTGAAATTTCCCACAGTTTGGAAAGACCTTGAACTTTTAAGTTCCCCGTTTGTTATGTACATTGGTCAGTTGGTGGGCACCATGTTATTGTTTAGCCAATCAGTGCCAAGTCAGGATAATTTTGGTAGCCTACCGGGTTCTTAGTAGGGCGGGAGTTAACGCAGAACATGCTGCAGACGTAAGTGCGGAGAAAGGAGAGAAAACGGGAGGAAAAGGGAGATGTGAAGCGCTGTTTGTAAGTTCTTAAAAGTGTGTTAAATTGCTATATTGTAGGATAATTTAGAGCGGGTTGTTTATTAAGGGTATGTAGGCAGTTAAAACGGGAGAATTAGCCGGGTTTTGAATGAAGTATGCACAGTCAGACAGGTTGCTTTGTTAGCATGTGTCTCATAGCCGTGTGGGATTTTGTTTGCTAGCTAGCTGTGGCCTTGCTGCGTTGGGGGAGAAGAGACAAGTCTGTGAGGAGCACGGGGTTTTTTTTTGCTTCTGAGTGAGTATGGTTTATAAAACTATAAAGACGAGTAAATTTATGGTTTATTGACAGGATGTTTATTAGTGGTTTCTGAATCTTATTGATAGTGTGCTTCGGACACTGCCGCACCTGCTGCTGCAGTAGAGGTGCTCAGGGCTTCCCGCTGCAAGAGAAACCTGCTTCCTGCGCACGCGCGGACCAGGCCGCAGGGCCGTTTCTTCTCATCGCTCAGCTGATGGACAACTGAGTTGACTTGACTGCTATATCTGCTTTGTCCATGGGACTGTGAGTACAGACAGCTCTCCACCAGAGGTCTTACATGAGCTCCAACTGCGCGCCAACGGCCATGGTACCATAAACTGAATAACAAAATCCCGGGTATTATTTAGACATTGTTTAATTCATTTCTTTTAATTTTATTTTATTTGGGGTTTTGAAATAAATATTTTTGTGGGTCTGCATACAGAAGTCTTTGTGTTTGACTGTCATTTGTGTTTAAGATGTTTTAATTCATAGGAGGTTCATGTTATTTATGGTTAACAATGTTAGATCTGGCTTGTTAAAAGTGATGCATGGGAGTTTAAGCTCACCCCACAGTATAGCTATTCAGTAAGCTAACCGGGCCTCTCTGCCTTTTGTGGAGGTCATTTGCCTGTTCAACGGTTACAGTACTGCAGATTTCAAACTAATGTGTTTTGTTTGTAGCTCTCACCAATTCATCTCCCATGCANGAATGAAATTTTCCAAACAAACTGGAACACAAATCCTTATATTGAACCTTTAAGGATGCAATGCTGACTGTGCTCATGTTCAAATGTCCTGAATGTCCATCTCTTCATGACTAGGTGTTATTGATCAGTGTGTACAATCAAAAGAATCTAGAAAATCCCTCTTGGAACACAAACAAGAGAATTTTGGGTCAGAATATGTTCTTGCATGAGGTCTGTTGTGTGCCTCCTTTGCAATTCCAAAGAAGATTTTTTGGGGGTGAATTTAAAACTCTTATCCCCGTTAAAATCTAATACAAGGGAGTTTTTTGTCAGCAGGAAACAAACCACACAACGTTACGGAAGTTTGACCTTTGCATGTTCGGCTTCATGCATGTTTCCACTTGTGTGCAGAACTGTGCTTCATCGTCACCACTCAGAAAAAAAAGAAAGGCTTTGTCAAACACTTGTAAACATGTCAAATACTGGCCATTGATGCTAAAAATATAGTAATTACTCCTACTTATGGGACTAATCAAATATATAATATGTAATTTGTGTATATGTTTGTGGACAACACGCCTTGTTAGCCTGGATGCTAGTGGAAAATCATCATCAGCGTATATGGTTCGAATAAGGAAGCACATATCCTGTTTTAACCAAATTACCAATAACTTAATTAAGGACATTCTGTCATACTGTCAGTTGCTGTTATTTCCAGAATCACTTGGTGGACAACTAAAGCTCAGCATTTCCTGCCAGTTTTTCTAGGTTGCATCTGCCCGACTCTTTAGATGTCCCAGTAACCTCCTCAGTTTTAATGAAGTCTTTAGGATAGGAAGTCCTTCATCAGAAACTTTCCCTCTTCAGTACATTTCAACATCATGATGTGTCTCTTGAAGCAGTTGTTCTGTCACTCTTAACACACTTTACAGTTAAATTCTCTTAATCCTTTTCCTAATCTTAATCATTTTCATTTAACTAAGCACAGTGTAGCTCTCAGTAGCGTTTGCGCTGTTATGAAACAGTTGGGTATCAGTGTGGGGAGCTTTATGCCAAGCAGCAGCTTCTCATCAGGAAGCTGCAGTGTACAACCCTCCAGTGGACTATTCTTAGATCCACTTTTCTAGGGCAAAACTATTATGCCCTCCTTCTTCTTACTGTCTCTCACATTATAGATCTTATCATCTTCCTGCATAGCTTATCTCATGTTTCTTTTTGAAAATTAACATGGATTTGCTGAATAATTGGGTTACATTAAGGTTGTAACGTCTTTTGTGGAGTCGTACACAATTCTAATGTTACAATCCAAATGTACGTGTGTATGATGTACAATCCAGGAATCAAGATGTACAACATTATTATGACAAATAGTTCTCCTGATGGAACCGTTCTGTCACACAGGATTGTTTCATGGAACGTCAGAGAGTTAAAAATCTGATCGTCGGTTCTCTCTGTTTTCTCTGGCTCTGATAGATAATGTTATTTTAGCAACTGTTTAAAGATAACATGCCTTTTAAACCTGTTGCCAGCTCTTTTGTTAGAGTTATTTAATGAGAATTTGAGCTTTCCTTTTACTTTCCTCATCTAATATTTCAACTGATAAATCTCTAAACATTTTATAGCTTTCTCCAAAAACACATCACAGCAAATAGGACACTACTTTTAATTGGATATGTGCAGTTAAGGTTTAAAAATATCCCTACCAATACTGGCAAATTTGGAGCAAACTGTGGAATTTTAATTTTACTTTGTGAGAATTATATTAGCACAGCTTGCTCTCAGGAGTGTGAATCTATGTAATAAACTGAAACTAAGAATAAACTCTTCCGTGGCACACTGCCCAGATTAAGTCTGTGTTGGGAAACACTGGGCTCTTTCTCTACGCTGCTTTTGATCTTTGCATTCCTTTTGTAGAAAACCTAAAATAGATGTTGCATTGTCAGGCTTTGCAGCAAACAGAGGATGGCAACGTGGCCAGAAGCAG
This sequence comes from Stegastes partitus, assembly GCF_000690725.1. NCBI lineage: Eukaryota > Metazoa > Chordata > Actinopteri > Pomacentridae > Stegastes > Stegastes partitus. The sequence goes on along the minus strand of NW_007577873.1, from coordinate 247,110 downwards.
GGTAATAATTGAATCTTTTAGCAGAGAAACAAATACGTACCACGTGCTCATAGTATTCAAGAAGCATTATCTCATTTTGCCTTTAATTTATCTTCCAGTTTGTCCTTTGTTAAACGAAGGAAATCGACGTTGACCGTGCATTAAGGTTTTTTCCTGTATCCTGCCAGCTGCAGTTCAGCCAATCAGAACACGCGGCCGACAACAATGCCCATTGCCTCATGGGAAATATCGTCAGCACAACACACACATATACGCACACACTCATGTACATACAGACGCTTTATGTGCATATCAGCTTTCCACAGTATGCCGTAGACATCTGGTTAATAGAGCAAAATCTACTTTACAAACACACACTCTCTCACACACACACATACACACTCACATTCATGGCTTATGGATACGATAACTGTGTTTCCTGTTTATATAGCTGCCTTCCTGTTAAATTAGAGGGGGAAAGAGGCTAACAGACAGAGGGAAGTCTGTGTGTCTGTGTGTGTGTGTGTGCGTGTGTGTGTGTGTGTGTGTGTGTGTGTGTGTGGGAGGCTGATAAACAGAAAAGGCTCATCGCTGCTCTCCATCTTTCAGCATGGAGGGCTGCATCACTGAAATATTGATGAATCGACTCTGTGTGTGTCCATGTGTGTTTCCATGTGTGTACATGAAGAAAACTGTAGTTTCTTAACCAACACATGCGTACTTACTGAAACAGCACCAACACAGAACGGTAGACAAATATCTACACGTAAAGATAAAATATTAAATATATGTTTACCTTGTGAGGTGCAGAGAGGGAAAATGTGGTTTGGATGAATAAGAGGGATGTATTTTTTTGCTATTATTATCTTACACTTCATAATATATTAAGAACAATTATCAAAATATGTGAATAATTAGTGCAACCATTTTTACAAAAGCTGTGTAAAGACTTCAAAGTACATAATTAGCTAAAAACAAAGCTACTAGGGCTTCCTGTTTTTGTCATAAAGGAATAGTTTAACATTTTAGGAAACTTGCTGCTGTTGTTGAGAGCTAAAAGAAAAGTAAATGTGCAGTTAATTTGAAAGAAATGGGATCTTTTTACTAAATTTACTAAGCTTTCAAACGCAACATTACATACATGTTGAAATTATATGCTAAGAATGAAAGATGAAAATGCACACAGATTGAGAAAAATGGTATTCAGACACATCAATCCTATGACTTTTTTAGCTCACTTGAATACATCAACAGAAGAATAAGTCATATTACAAAACAAACTCACATGTCTGTCCTCATTTGGGCTTGACATAAAGCAGGATGGTGTTCTGCTGATTGCATGTCAGCTACTGGATCTCCCTCGTGTGTTTGTTAGTCAGTAGATGACTGACTGTGAGTAAACGATAATGAGATTGGAGCCTGCAAGTTGTGGCTGCTTAAGTGGTTTTTGCATCGACCAGGACTAATGTGAAACAGATTCTCAGAGATGTCCTGACCTTCTCCTCCCTTCTTTTGACCTTTGCCTTTCAAGCTCAGCATCTCGTGTCTTTTCCTTCTCACGTTCCTCTCTCTCTCTTATTCTGTGTTTCTGTCTCTTCCCAGCAAGACTTCTGTCTCTCTGCTGGGCGCACAAGACCTGTTGTCGTCACATTGTATTTATAGCCAGGTCGCTCCCAGCGGGCCCTGGCCTCGCTGTGATTGGCTGCCTGATGTGGATGAGCTGGCTCAATATGCAACACTTCCCATTCTCTTCACTTTCCCATCAGGAAATGGATCAGTCACAGCCAAAAGAATTTGAGCATGCACTTATGGGTAGATTATACACCCTCAAAGAAATATGCAGGCTGGCACTCCCACACACATGCGCTCTCAGTGAAGTGTAATGCATTTAGAAATGCTTCAGTGTTTTCTTTTTCTACTTTTAGCATCCTCCTGCAGACTCAACAACTCAGAGAACATGAGCGCTGAAGTCAGTGTGTTATTCTATACAGTGAATACATAAGTACCCACTATTCACTGCAACAGATTTTGGCTCTGACTGATTGGTGAAATGAAATCACATGTATTTGATGATTAAACATGAAGTGGTTCACATTGCTCACCTTAATCATCTTCAGTGGTTACTGTGCCTCACAGCACTATGTTTAAGAAGCAGCAGTCAGTGAATACAGGATCTTCACTGGTTTTAATTTTCAATTCAGATTTTCAGGCAAAAAAATTAAATTGTAGTTCATTTAAAGTTTTCATTCTTCATAAAAAGATACTCAGTTTTGTCTTTAATCAGTGATAGGGCAGCAAATGACGGAGCTCTTTGCAGGACATTATTCATCATAAAATATCGGGTCCCAAGGAAACTAAATACACTGTATTTTGTAATATGTTTGGTGCATAAGAAGAAATGTAATAGCAATTAGTTTTTGCTTCAAGGCCATTATTATAGAACACATAAGTAGTCTGCTGATTTAGATTTCTCTGGATGTTTTTTAAAAAATATCTAAATAGATGCAGATGAGGTATTGTCTTTTTTGTTCCACACACTACTTTGGGTTGTCAAAACCAAGTTCCTACATTTCCCACAATGCAACAGTTCAGTCTGATGCTGGGTTCCATTTAAACTGGGCATTTTCACTTAGAAAGATAAACAAAAATCTAATTTCGAAGCTGTAGGGCATGACAAAGGCATAATGTCATTGGTTTTTTACACATAAGATTTGAGTTTAAATTTCATTTGCAGCACATTTTATTGTATTATATTTTGACTTGAGCCTCATTTTGACTTTCTCATTCACTTCAAGTTTTTCAGTCGTTGTTGGGTTGAAGTTAGACACCAAAACAACGTGGTTGGGTTTAGAAAAGGATCAAAATAGGCAGTCGCTCTTATCACATTTACACAGCCCCATTTTGTACGTTTCCAGACTGACAATTTCATTTGAGATTTTATATGCACTAATTCACACAGCCACCATAATGAATTATAACACACCTACTGAGCCTTCTAAAACATGTTGGCGGCCCCTATTGGCCCACATGTATGGGAATTGCACTGATAATGCGCCATTTACTGGGCTGATAACATCTGAATCATCCAAAATGGCTGCTCAGTACATTCCCTGTAGTGAAGGCTGTAGAAATGTCCTGTTTATTAGCACTTCTGTATTATTTGTATCTCATTACATCAGTGGTACACATATTACTGTCCAACTTATATCTGTGGACGTGTTTATACACTGGTACCATAGCTTATTATCAACTGTTATTGCTAACAATGGATGACCTGAAAACAAAGGTTGTCCTGGAGGCCTAAATCTTGGTTTTCTGGATTTCATACTGCACAAAGTATTGTACAGCTTGGGATTAACGTCATTCCCAGGTCTAACTTTTTAAATGAAATGCAGCATGTTGCTCAACTGTGTTATGCTCGTAGCGTCTAATTTAGCCTGGAGCTGTTAGCTGGTAGAGGTCACTTCTTTCCATCTGCACACCCCAAGGGTTGTTTTCCCCTCTTTTTTCTAAATTGTACACTTCAGACCTAACTGATGCTAACTCAGGTGACACCACTTCAGGCAGTTTCTCTGATTTCCTACAGCTCCATCTGCAGCCACCAAAGGATTTGAGCATTTTCTCATATGCAGTACTACTTGACAACACCAGACACGCTTTGTTGTTTAAAATCTGTGGAGTTCCCCTTTGTGTATGTACAAAAACCAAGTGGCAAACCTCACATATTCCACTGTCTCATCAGCATCTAACTCAAGGCCTTTGGAATTATGGAAAAGTTTATATTGGCATGATGGACAGATATGTCTCTGCTGTTCTTTTAATATCCAACTTGCATCTATGTTTGTGTGTATGTACTCGTACTAATCATGTCAAGGGAACACACATCTGTACACACAGTCACGTTCTCTACATTCATCTACTTCTCTTTCAGGGATTTAAAAAACAGGTTCTCTTGACAGTAATCATGTATTTTAAAGGTTAAAGTAAGGCTAGGACAGAAAATGAGTCTAAATCAATATAATGTCCTCTGAAGAGATGGAAACACAACACTGTCTGTGTGTGTGTGTGTGCGTGTGTGTGTGCGTGTGTGTGTGTGTGTGTGTGTGTGTGTGTGTGAAACCTTGATCTGCCTGCATGTCTGGAAGCAGAATAATGACTCCAGTGACAAGTGAGTGAGTCGTCTCATGTGATTGAAGGTCATTTGGCCTCTTCAGTGAGTCATCTATCCCCTCGCCTCCTCCTCCTCCTCTTCCTCCTCTTCCTCTTGCCCCGTCTTTATCGCCAGTTCGAATGTAAAAAAAACCCAACAACAAATAGATTCAAAAGATGATGCTTTTATTGATGTTTTTAAACCTACATTGACTTTCTATTACTATCCAGAGTCTGGATTTATTTACCCCTTGTGTTTTTTTCTTTCTAAGACCTGAAAGTGTAATTAGATATCAGTTATGGAAACCCATGAGCCTGTGTCTGCAGCAAATGCCAGGATAAGTTAATTTATAAGTGAACTCAAATGCTAAATTGAGTCAATTGTAAATTACTTTTTTATGCTATTGAAGGATTTACATACTACATATGCTGCAAAAACCCCCCCAAAAAAAAAAGATTGCATGCTTGGGGTTTGTTCATGCAACCAAACTTTGTGCGCTCGTTGTGGGCTTCCATGGCAGTTTGTATCAAGTGTTTTGAAGGGAAACTGTTGAATGTCGTACGGGACAATTTTCTTCTTGTTGTTGATGGAGTGTGGTATGTTTCTCCCTCGTTTTATTGTCCAGAGGGCTGTACTACGAATCGAGATTAGTGGGTTATCAAGGTATGTTGAGCTACAAGTCAGAGTTTTCAGTGTCACAAAGGTGTCTCTCTTTTAACCTGCTAGATCTCCATGGTAACTTGTGCTGTGGAGCTAATCTGGTCGGGAGCAAGTTATGTTCTGAGTTTTGGATTTAAATTGGCTGGAAAGAGTGTCTCCTTTTAACCAAATCATTTTCTGACTGTTATTTATGAGCAATACAGGTTCTCAGCTGAGGGAATGTGTTTTATCTGCAAACATGTTGTGTTGCATGTTACTAATATCACTGAAAGAAGCTGTGTAGTTACAGTATCACACACTGTATATATCGTGATGCCATGGAAACCAGACCTTTGTTTAGTTGGCAATGCAGAAATCACAAAAATATGTTTTTATGTTTGGCTCTGATTTGCTGTCAAGTCCGTTCACACTGCTGCTACTGTAGCTGATAGAACACAAATGAGAAAATGGATTATTCTACTGGTATTTATTACAGAGAATATTCAACATTCAATAACATTAATTTTGCTTTGATTTAGCCAAAATTAAAGTGAAATCCTGCATGATGGCACAGTGTCAAACCGAAATGCACTTCAATACAAGATCATGTTTAAATATATTAAGTTTAAAGTTTAACTTTAATGTGCAGCTATCAGTTGGAAATAAGCGGCTGCATCAGTAAAATGTTATATATTAACATGTTTTAACAGTTTTCTACCAGCATTTCTGTCTTGCACCATTTGCAGTGATGGCGCTTTTTACCATCATAATTTTTATATTCCTCATTGTTCTCCATTAAAACAACGTGTTGACTGAAGCAGCTGCACACAATTGTTTCATTTTGTGCAGAGGAAGAGTCACATGACGTGTTAAACGGCTCCTTTTTATGTGAATGCGCACAGAGTCTGAAGCAGAAAGCCTGAGTTGATAAAGAAAGTTGATAACCACCTTTGTGATACACGTAGTCTCTGGCTGGGGCTTACTTTGTTGTCAAGCTGGTAAAGAAAGCACAACTATGTTAAACTTGCTTCATAGTATACCCCTCAGCAGGCTAAGTCTTACCTTGAAGCAAGCTAAGGGGTATTTGTCGATCTTCAGTGGATTCAGCTATGAGCAAAGGAGGTCCATAAATCTCTTCCTCACTGTTTAATCCATATGCAACATCTCTCCTCTTGCGTGTTTGGCTCTGGAAAAGTGAAATTTCACCCCAAACTTTTATGATATCTGCTGTGTAACTTGCAGGTTCTATGTTCACATCACTTATGCATTCTCCCCAGTTGGCCTCCTGAGATTAGTTACAGTCCTTAACATTGTTAGGGCTTAGCAAGCACCGTGTTGTGAGACTTCAGGCATATGTAGTAGAGGTATAACTGTGTGGAAAAATGCTTTTTAAATCCTATTTGGGTCAAACTTACCAAACGTTTTGATTCTATCATGCAGTTTTATGTCCCAGTGAACACTGAACTTACAATCATGGTTCTCCCACTGGTCACTTAGATAGCAAAATATCTTCCCTGGGGCATCACCAAGATAGCTACCAGGTGGGGAGACTTGCCCATAAGGACTTTGTTTCTTGCAATTAAGTTCAATTTGTGTTTGCTGCATTGACTATAACAATAGTGGCCAGCACTTCCTTACTTTTAAGCTCCAGATTTATCAGAGATTTCAGATAAGTCTTGCTTTCTCTTTCAGAGATACACCTTGATTGTTGACGTGAACTCTGTCTACAAGTGGGAAACTAGTAACTACTGTTCTAACAAATATTTTCCAGGAATAAGTTCAGGAAAAGGGCAGCACTCCGGTGACTTTATCTCATCTTTATCATATTTGTATTTTATTTACAACTAATGGAGACGAGGCTTTCTTTTGATTTGCATTTGTTTTCACTGAAAAAACATTTCTGCTCTTTGAGGAACACAAATTCACTGCAGGAGAAATGCACTTGTTTCCTGTTATGAGCTCAATGTTTTCCGAGCTGTTTTTGTTACAATCAGGGGAAATGTAGAGTATGCACCATCTTTGTTTCATTTTAATTGGATGAGGTTGCATTTGTGAATAGATGTAATTAGGGTTTTGACACAGTTTCACACAGCAGATCTTTTATCCCTGAATGAAATTAGAACATCAATATCCTTTTTTCCCGTTCGGATAATAACATGCTGAAACAGGTGGAGAAGAACTGAAGCCCTGAGGTAAATGTAAAGTGTCTAGTTGTCCATTGAAGTCAGAGGCCATTCACATCTTACATTATAAGAGCCTATATATAGGGGATTTGCATCTATCTAACCAGCCTATCAGGGAGAGGAGACATGGGATGCATGAGAGGGAGAATCCCTGACATGAATCAGCCCTTTAATGAAGCTGAAAGAATATGACAGAACACAAAGAGCAGCAAACCAGGCAGTCACACACACACACACACACACACATACATATACAGAGCGAACACAAAGACAGCTTCAAACAAAGAGGCTTTCTGTAGAGCTGCTGCAGACGCATCCTCTCTGAAGGACTCCACTGTACTCTGCATGGGTTTAAGTGTGTTTTTGTGTTCGCTCATATAATCAAGTGGACAGTGTGGTATGTGCAAATGTTACAGAACGTATAGGCTGCACACAGTTGACACACACACACACACACACACTGTCTTTTTGTATAAAGAGCTGGAATGTGGCCAATTCAAAATGACTGTGGCCCCTGTTTGCCCGTCTTGGGGCCCCTTTTCCTTTCTATACTTTCTGCCTCAGTGTTGCTTCTGCCTGCCTATCCTGTTACTCAGTTCTCACTCTTTTACATTTCTGCCCTCAGGACAGGGACCCAGATAATGATGCGTGTGTGTGTGTCTACATGTGCAATTCACTTTCTAGACTTGAAGATTGCATCACTGTGACCTCAGGCCTTTAATCTCCACGGTAACCAGAGATGCTGTAACCAGAGGCTTGAAATGATAATGACTTTCTAGCAGTCACAGAGTTAAGACACATACAGTATGAGACTTGCACCTTAGATTTTCACTTTAAAGGGTAGAAATAACAACTAGAAAGCACCCAAAGGGAGCAAACCTCACAGGGATGATGAATGATGCGATGCATATCATATCATTGTTTGGAAGTTCTTTGGGTTTTGAGCGGTGTTTGAATCTTTGTTTGTGTTGAGCTACTAGGAACCTCCTCCACCTTCTAGTAGGCTCAGTAGCACATCTTCCATTCTGATCATTGACGAACAGAAAGTAACTTAGTAACTTGCGATCATGTGAACAGGTGCATGTAAAATCTCCAGTGGAGTCGCCACCCTGAAAACATACAAAATGCAATTTGACAACGTGGTAAATGTAGCAACAAGGTGTATTTTACCCCAAACCATGATCCTTTTCTAAAGCTAACCAAGTAGTTCAGTGCCTGAACTTAACCAAATACTGACTTAAAATGCAAGAAAACACCACCGAATTACAATTCTGAACTTTTGCTCCTCTATCTAAGTGCAAAATTGCTTCATAATGAGCACCATTTCATGCAGTGATAACATCCAAAATTGTAGGAATTGTCGTGTTTGAATGGTACTCAGTATGTATTTTAATATTGAGTCTGATGAAGTGTCTCACATAGTCAGACCTGTTTCTGCTACGCTGCTTCAGTGCTAGAAAATGGTCTTGCTGCACTTCTTTATCTTGGAATAAAGCAATCACCATTGTTTTGAGCGGCACTAAACACAGTGATGGTAACCCTGAAAAAAAATGACTGAGGAATTGTGTCGGTGGAGCATCTCTTGTATTGCACGATCCACTCTGTGGTAGAACTTGCCATTTTCAGCATTAAAGTTGCTGCTCGTTTTTTTTTTTTTTTTTAAGGCTGTTTTTGTCGTTTCCTTGACCAAAGGGAATTTGAAAACAATAACACACAGACAGCAGAAGGGGAAGGGGGAAGCATTCTGAAAAACATGGGGGTAAATAACAAGCTTTTACCCCAAGTCTACATTTAGTCAGTCAGGCTACCCATATAGACACAAAAACTGCAAAGAGACAGGCAAAAATAACAATGGGATACACCTGCAGCAATGCTAATATACTGATGCCAATAAGATAGCATGCTAACTTGATATTGACTATGTCTTCAGTTTATTTCAAAATTCATAATTTGTTATTTCATGTATTTAAAAATGCCCCATATATCCTGAATATTCTGCCTCGTTGTTTGTAAGTTGTTGGAGGAAGATGGGAATGTCATTAGTTTTGCAAATATTTGGTCAAAAACCAAAGTAGTGAATACATTCAAACAATGATGTGAAGATGGTTAAGATTAAAAGTTAAGAGCCGAACAAATTATTACACTTCATCCTAAGATATGAATGTCTTGGAAACAATCCCTTTATCCATCCATCATCAATACACCGCTTAATCCTCACCAGGGTCGTGGGGGGCTGGAGTCTATCCCAGCTGACTCAGGGTGAAGGCAGGGGACACCCTGGACAGGTCACCAGTCTATCACAGGGCTACACTTAGAGACAGACAACCAAGCACACTCACATTCACACCTACGGACAATTTTGAATCACCAATTAACCTCAACATGTTTTTGGACTGTGGGAGGAAGCCGGAGAACCCAGAGAGAACCCACGCTGCACGGGGAGAACATGCAAACTCCATGCAGAATGATCCCAGTGTCCTCACTGTGTCGCACACTGGCGACCTTCTAGCTGCGAGGCGACAATGCTAACCACCGCTCCACCTTGCAACCCACAATCCCTTTATATTTCAGTAAAAACTAAAAATGTAAATCTGAGTCCGGTGAGGTTATCGTTGACATTCATGTCATCATTTTCATAAATATTGAGACTATTATTGTGCTGATGGAAATGTCAGGAGGATTCATCATCTGGGGAGCAGTGATGTCTGTGAAAAACTTCATTACTAATCAGTCGCTGTGGAGCTATTTCAATCTGGACCAACATGGCTATCAGACATCATTAACATTAGATACTGTGTGTATCCAATCAACGAGAAGGTCGATACCATATTTTATTTCATGAAAAGGGCACTGTGTAATTTTGTCCTGGTCTACTTTTGAACATGATTCATGTCCAAAGACCTGCAAAGTTTCAGCAGAGCTCAGCTCGTTGTAGCGTGGTGTCATCATGCCGATGTAAAGCTGCCAACTTCCAGCGTCCGCCTGCTTCGTCAGCACAAAGTCTGCTCACACTGCAGCTCCAGCACACAAACACAAAGACTCTACTGTTTAATGTCCAGATGAACTTAGTTTGACCTTGATGAGCTTCAAAAGCAAAAAAGACCCATTTTATGTTTTCTGTTTTCCTGACAGCTATTTACATCATTTAGAGTATTCCATTTTTGTTCATGAAACTCGCTGTTGGTTAAATGTGTTAAGATGCCTTTGATGAATTGGGTTTTGTTGGGAAGGATAAAAACCTGATACGGAAGTTATACCTGTTAATATCAGTATGGTTTTATACTACAGTGTACTTTTTTTGTTTAAATGTGAGTCAGTTTGGCTATGACACAACACAGATTTTAAAGGATTCTGACAACAGGATTAGTCAAATGAACTCTGGTCCAATAGATATCAATTTCCCAGCAGCAGTATGTGCTGTAACTCAGTATAAGCAGCCATCTAGAGTCACATTGAAAATTAGCAGCATATCACATGTCAGAAAAATGTATTTTGGTGATACCTGATGTTCAACATCGACCTGATTTTAAGTGAAAATTACAACTTAATTTTTTAAAAATATTACAACTCTTTGATTTCCTCATAACAGACAACAGATGTCTTTTCAGTACATAGCGAGTTTTTAGCAAAACATATTACTTAATTGTATGTATTTATGTTGTGTTTTTATATACAGATCCATGCTTAAGCAAAATAATTGCTGGAGCAAATATTACTTCATTTTCTGTAGTATCATGACATTTTCTTAAAAAACATTCAGCTTTTTGTCATAAAATTTGAACTTTTTCCTTCAATTCCAGTTAAGAGTTTTGGATTGTTGGGTGTTTCTGTCTCTGCCTTTGTGAAGCGCTATGAGATGACTTGTTGTAAATATGCGCTATACAAATAAAATTGAATTGAATTGAATTGAACTGGTGATGTATACGTATGTGTATGAATGTATGTGTATAATGATGTTTTGATGGGTAGCTTCATGAGTACTAATGCAAACTCTCTTCGCTTTTGTCAGGCAATGGAGAGCAAACTGCTGGTTGGTGGAAAGAACATCATAGATCACACTAATGAGCAGCAGAAGATGCTGGAAATAAAACGGCATGAGATTGCTGAGCAGGTAAACCGGTGTTTGCAAATGATCAAATCAAATATATGTATATAGTTGTTATATTTACAGCACATTTTACTGTTAGATATTATGTTTTAAGACATTTCTCCCTAATACGGGTGCACAGTGCACACTTTGGTTACAGCAGACCAGCTTTATTGTAATGGTATAACAAGCAATATTTGTGGAGAGGAGTGTTTTCTACAGCCTGAAAAACTGGAAGTACTTCAGAGTTTAGAATACTGCAGAAAAAGTGCCTCATAATTGCCTCCATTTGTCTCAACATGAGCTGAAGTGAAGTGTGACATTTACTTTATGCTTTCAGTCACGTAATGAGAGGGAGATGCAGCAGCAAATGCTGGTCCAGGATGAAGAGACGCTAGAGCTGAGAGAGACTTTCACTTCTCTGCAACAGGAGGTCGAGGCCAAGACCAAGAAACTCAAGAAGGTAAAATATCTATAGATACTCTACGTGCAGCTACACATGATGATACAGAATCAGGTGTGCACAATGCAAATACAGTGGATATGCTCCTTTATACATGTGCACCAAATGCAAAACACAATGACATTGACACACATACATAGAAACACCTTCTTCTTTGTTCCTAATGTGAGAATATCCCTCTTTACCCTTTCTACCCCTTTGACCCCTGACCTGGAACCCAATGACCCCCTGCCTCGGACACATGCTCCGCTCGGACACACACTTATATCTCAGTATCTCAAGGTTTGTCCTGCCGTCCCCTCCTCTCTTCTGATCACCTTCTGCCTTGTGGCCGATTCACGCTTTTCCACACTAACTTTTGAAATCTGTTTTCCCTTCCTGGTCAGAATGCTCCAAATCTCCCAGTAACTCACTAAAAACCTCCAATGCAAACCCTAAAACAACACTTTTAAACCCTTCCCCGCTACTTTTTTGCTTCCCAATCCGCTGCACCGGCACGAACAAGCAGGACTAACACCCAACAGGCCAGTGTGTGACTGCGGATGACAATGTGACTAATGATCTTGCGCTGATCTTTGCTCCCCTGATTCCTAAGCGTGTCCCGTCTACTGCTCTCCTACTGCATGATGCCCTCACTCTGAGCAAGAGGGAGAGTAAACATTTTTCACACTGTGCATTTGAAGCTCAGAGGGCAGTATGTGAAATCCAAGGAATGTAAAAATACAACCAGTTTGATAAAAGAGATCGCCTGTTAAACATGTTATCTGCCATAAATAACCAATTACAAATCTGCTCTTCCTGGTTTTGTTTTAGGATTTCTTGACTTTTTGAGCATTTTAGGCATGTGCAAGATGAAAGACAAGTTGTCATAGGTTAGATTAATAGTTGTGTATTATTGGGCTGCCCTGTGAACATGTAGCTGACATGTGCTTTCTCATACTTGTAAGTGAATTTTGGGGCGATGATATATGCAGATTCATCATGGACATCATAGGACCTGGGATTGGTCATCTTGAGCTGCTTGTGTTTTTCCTACAAGTTCTCAGTGCCAAAGGAAATGTGCAGGTCATTGGAGAAAGTGTGCTAGCAGCTATCAAAAAATATGTTATTTGTTTAAAAGACATTTTCAAGGAAGGTCTCAAGTGTAAGGTGGCAGGAATATTTTTAGGAACTTCCCTACTAATTGGCCACTTCAGCCTTACTGTTGTTGTTGTGTTGCTAGATCCAGCACCTTCAACTGAGATGTTAACGCCAAATGGACTAAAACAATGAAAAATAGTAGTTACTGAACCTAACTCCAGTTCTGTGCAGGAAACAGAACAATGGAGGTCTGTTATGTTAGCCTCGATGGTGAATTTTCTATTGTTAATGGTGATGTCAGAGAGGAGAGACTGCTACTCAATGAAGACATCAAGAGGGCAGAAAAATGGTACTTGTTGTCTCAGTGCTGCTCAAAACATCTACCCAGAAGTCAGTGCATTTTCCTCTCCTGAAAGAGGTTCTATAGGGGCAGTTCCTGCAGTCAGTACACACAGAGGTCATTGTCGCCTGGAAGTTTCAACAGTGGAAAATGGTCAGTTCAGTAGCAAAGTCATCACAATTGCAAACGTAACTGGAATTGTACAGCATTTGTCTCCTATTTAGTAATAATCACAATAAGACTATGATGACAAACAAACACAGTTCAGGGACATAAGAGCATGTAAGTCAACAAAGCAAGTTCACATTTAAGTAGGTAAAATAGAGATTTTAAAATAAAACTAAACGTATTGAACTACTGAACGTATACAAATCCATTGTGTCATGTATGAGGTGTGTCAGAAAAGTTTCAGGATCGGTGTCACAAAAGATATATTTCAAATCCAAACTACAAGTTTTCCCCTTTGAAGTATCCCCCTGGCGTCTAACACACTTCCCCATCCTTCTCTGCCATGCACTCCTGGAAAGATTCTTCCAGGATCCTCCACCGCTCCGTCGTCACAGCCATCTTGATGTTGTCCACGTCTTCAAAGCGGGTCCCCTTGATGACCCCCTTGAGCTTGGGGAAGAGGAAAAAATCCCACAGAGCCAGGTGGGGTGAGTAGGGAGGTTGCTCCAGCACGATGATGTTCTTCTCAACCAGGAACTGTCGGATGCTCAGGGCATTGTGAGCAGGCGGGTTGTCATGGTGAAGCAGCCACGACTTGTCCTGCCACAACTCTCGCCTCCTCTCACGCACTGAATGTAGCAAACTCCACAAGATCTCTTTGTAGACGCACTGGTTGATCGTCGGAAGGGGAAAACTTGTACGTAGTTTGTAGTTTGGGTTTGAAATCTATCTTTTGTGACACCAGTCCTGGAACTTTTCTGACACACTTCCTACATATCAAGTATATATTCTGGTTTGCTTCCATTAAACTTCAAGGATCCTCTTCTCAGATACTTTAAGAATAGTTCCATCTACAATTTAGGTTTTGGTTGTAAACACTGAATAAAGAAGAAATGCTGAGAAACACAAGAGAACCGTCTTCTGAAAAAGTGACTCCAACAGTTTTTAACAATCAGTCAAATTGCCTCTTATTGATCACATTTTTAAAGCTTTACTCTGGCCATGTTCAAGCTGCAGGAACATGAATTTCAACTACAGCGTCATGTTTCGGGCCTAAAATCAGGATTAGCCTACTTGGGTGAAGTCAAAGAACAGTGTGAAAGCTCAGGAGCGCTGGAGGAAAGTGGAGGAATGAGACGAGGAGAGGGAGGGCTGCCATGTTGGTGAGCTCCCATTGGCTGGCCGGTTCTCCAGACACCAGTGCCTCCAGTGCTGTTGCTATGGGCAACCAAGCTTCAGCGAGCTGGAGACCAGTTCATCAGCCACATTGCACAGGGAGCCTCACTCCTCCTCACCCTCTCTGCTTGTCTCTGTGTCTCTCTCCTTGTAGCTGTACGCCAAGCTGCAGTGCATCAAAGCAGAGATCCAGGACGTGAATGACGAGCACGTGAGGAGCCGACAGGAGCTGGAGCAAACTCAGAACGAGCTCACCAGAGAGCTCAAGTTCAAGTGAGTCGCACACGCTTCCTGAAGAGTCTGCAGGAGTCAGCATTAGATACATACTAGTCCATGCTGCACAGGCATTTATTCTGCCAAACACTGACAGATAAGAGAGTCTGAAAAAAAAACGATCAAATGTAAAGATCGGAACTTTAAAGCTCAATAAAACTGACTTTTTAAAACATTGTGTGAAATCTATATACAACAGCTCAACAGTGTCTCCTTAATTTTTTTGCAAACATAATGAAAATGAGTTATTTAAATGATGACCTCAGTAACAAGAACTGTATTTTTATTTTTAGTTTATCTTGTGAAAATAAAAAATGTTTGGTACACTTTGCTCAAGTTGACTTGTTGGACTTCTCAGGTGCCAGAACTTGGTACGTAATGATTTGGTTTATTTTTTCAACGTTATAAAAAAGACTAGAGACCAGCGTGCAGTGGCATCACGCAGCCCCAGAGCCCATCAACATGTTGACATATCCTTGAGTTCTCAGTCCTGCCGTCTCATTTCTTAGATTTTACATCCTCTATTATTTTCCTCGTGAAGAAAAGGAGTCAAGGCAAGGCTTCAAAGCAATCAATTCAATCTGACGAATGTGGCACAGCTGTATCACTTGTCCCTTGTTTTGTACAACCTACAGCTCGATTTTATGATCTTTGTAACTTATAGGTTTATTTAAAAATCAATTCCTAACATGGCAGAATGTGAGAATAAGTTGTCACATATTTTTATTTTTTAAGCATGCGCTCACACACACACGTGCTGTGAAGTTTCAAAGGTTTGTGACACACAAATGAGATCTATGCAAAAAAAGGGACATATTATAATTAAATGCTATGCAGTATATTATACACCCATATTAGTCAATCCTGCTCCCAACATGGTTCTTGTATATTCCAGCTGTGTGTCACAGCTCTTTTAAATTGAAGAGACTTCCACAAAGGATTCTCTATACAGAAAGATATATGAACACCTACAAAGTGCTCAAAAATGCCTTTGTGGTAGTTCCCACTACAGTAGGAGTCTCCAGGAAGACATTTTGCCAAGATGACACACATAGACTCACAAGGTGAAAACAAAACCAGTTACACTATGCTATGTAGGTGTGTTGTAGCCCATGGCCTCAGGTAGAAATAGAAATATCAGTTACGTACTGTTCCTGCCGTTGATGACTGGAGAGAACGTACAGTTTTAAACACTGAGGCAGAATTTAACCCTTAACACTCACCAGCCTTAGCACAGGCCGAGTGAAAGTGCTCCTGTATTTTAAATGAAATCAGTTTCAATTATATAGTTTGAAAGCTCAAAACCTCTCAATTAAAGTACTGTAAACCATTTTAAGATACACATATCAGAGCAACAACAGTGTCTTTATGAGTATAAGTGTATACACAGCACAACTGTCCCCTATAGGGCACATACTCACTGAATCACTACGTGCTGCACGCTATTTTTACCACCAGAGTCTAACCAACTGTATTCCCTCAAGCTTTTAGTCTTTTTTAGTAAAAAAAAAAAAAATTAAAAAGTGTAAACAGTAGAAATATGTTTGCTAATAATGTACTAGAAATGTGTTCCTAATGTTGAAATGTCTTTTGCCCAACAACCCGTTTTGTTTTTGTCGTCAGCATTAGCTCCCTTGCTGTGTTCATGCACTGCTGATGTTTGTCTGAACTGTCAGAAGGATGTCAGTCCTGTTTTGCTTACTGGAAAACTCTTGCTAAAAAAAGGTCTTGATAGTCTGCTCGCATCAGTTGTTTTTTTTGTCGGCACAAACGACAGTTTGATTTTTCGAAGCAGGGAAAGCACTGCATTTGTAAACTTGGTTTTGTGCAGCTACCTCCAGTAGCTTTGCTCCTCCAACAGCACGTCTGCTTCTCAGGTAACATATGATCACAAGTTGACTTTTAAGGATTCAAGGGGGCTTACCAAAAGCATGTGTTTACAAGCTTATAGCAACATAGTGAATTTGTCAGTAGAACTGTGTGGACTGCTTCTAGTCAACTCGTCACACAATAATAGATTTAGTGCTGATACAGAAAATAATGCTCATGTCCAAAATGTGAAAGAAAACAAAAGTTGAGCTTAAACACTGTGTTTCAGTCATAATGCTGCTGTCATCACAACCTGGGGACCATGTGACTCCGCAGACTTATCTATATGTATGTAACATAAAACTTGGGATAAAATGCTGTATGTTGTCTATCTGCAGATATCTGATCATAGAGAACTTCATCCCTCCAGAGGAGAAGAACAAAATCATGAACAGGCTGACCTTCGACCCTGAGGAGGACCAGTGGAAGTTCCAGCCTCTTGTTCCCGCTGAAAGGTCAGTGTTAGGTTTAGATGTGAGGATATTCCCATTTGGGATATGAGGTGGAAATAATGAACTCAAATTGCTCCTAATTTCTGTCTGAGTTCATGACCTTTTGACCTTCCTGCTCCTTGTGTCACCTGCTCTTCTTCTCTTCACTCTTTTCTTGTCGTCCTCCACCACTATTGAAGCAGGATCAGAGAAGGCCAGATGCTAGATTTTATTTCTGTCTTGTGGTTTGGCATTTTCAGCATTGATTTATAATTGATTTTTGTGTTGCTCTCTGCCTCTGTTCAGTAAATCCTCACAGATGAAGAAAAGGCCAGCATCTGCAGTCGGATACAAACGACCTATCAGTCAGTATGCCAGGGTTGCCATAGCGATGGGAGCTCATTCCAGATACAGGGTAGGTGTGTGTGTGTGTGTGTGTGTGTGTGTGACTCATGTTGTAGTAACATAAATCTGTTTATTGTGGGGACTTGACTTCCTCCAGAATATAAATCCTCAAATTCTAGACTATTAGGTTTAATGTTAGAGTAAACGTGCAGCAAATGAATAAAAGTCAATATGACAGATTGTGTGTGTGTGTGTGTGTGTGTGTGTGTGTGTGGAATACAGAAAGTCTGTTCAGTTGTACATAAAAGAAGTCAGCCATTGCTCTGAAAATCATTGAACTGATGAAATCAGTCTTAAAGCACAGATCACTTTCCAGCTCCTCCAAAGT
The DNA here is from genome assembly GCF_000690725.1 of Stegastes partitus. Lineage (NCBI taxonomy): Eukaryota > Metazoa > Chordata > Actinopteri > Pomacentridae > Stegastes > Stegastes partitus. The sequence goes on along the minus strand of NW_007577873.1, from coordinate 229,539 downwards.
CAGAATTTATTTATTTTTTGTCCTTTGTGTTCATAAACTAGAGACATCTGTTGGTATTGTTTCATCAAAAAACAATCACTTTTAAGACATCATCGGGTGTGTGTTTGCTGCTATTCCTATCATGAAATGCATGAATAGACCATATAAGTCTGCTTGCACTGGAATTATACATTTATTCTGTTTAAATCTAGTTTGATAGTTTATTCAAAATGTGTTTAAATCTTTTTGGATTATCAAATAAATCAATTTTCCCATTTTAAATGTTTGAAAAATGGTTTCTTACCAACCTTGTAGTTTAGGCTATGCCAGGAATATTGTGATGTCTACTAGGAAAAAAGAAAACACAAAAGAAAATGGAGATTACTTAAAAGAATAAACCAACAAAAAATAAAATCTCTTTTGACAGTCCAGACATCACATCCTCTGTGCTTAAAATGCCACACAGCAATTTCCCATCATGTCGTCTTTAGGTCACAGCGACCTTGTAGTTAAAATGTTAGACTTTTTAAAAAAAAAAAAAAACATGCACCTTATTTTTTCTTTGTTTCTAAAAAACTTTCACTTTATGCTAAAAATAAATTACAAAGCAAACCAAAACCTTTCTTTTAAATTGCAAAATGTGATGCATGCAGCACAGTGTCCTCATTAAAGCATCTGAGATGACATAAATTAAGTAAAGGAAACACTCAGTAAGTGTGATCCAGATGATGCAGTGTTTCTAATCATGGCTCACTCTTGTGTATTTCTGTATACAGGCTGAGAACATCATGTTTCTGGAGCTGGACATGACTCCTCCGAGCACAGCCTCACTGGATAACTCGACGGAGGCAGATCCCAACCAAAGTCCCTCCATGGACAACTCCCCCACCAAGGACAAAGGCGTCCGCAAGTCTCGTTCCTGGTGAGCCTGAACTCCTTTAACAGATCTTTAATGACAGATCAGAACAATTAAGTTATCTTTAATGATCACACTTACTGCACATGGCTACTGCTTCATGTTAGCACATCTCTAAATAGAAATAGTTTTATACCACAGAGCATTTTAAAAATGCTGATCTTTATTTTCTTGATACAAAATTAAAATAGTTTGTTGTATTGGTGTCTTTTATTGCCAAAAATGTTTTTATTAGAAGGAGTATTCTATTGGAGAATAAAGCAACATTTGTAGAACACACGTAGCATTTTAGAACATACGTAGCAAAAATATATTATTGTCTGATGTTTTTAAGATCTGAAATATTGATACTAGTCGTGGCATCAATAATACAGTGTTGGTCAGGTTGTAGCCTTATGTAATATTTTTTCTGAATACATCCATCCATCCATCCATGTTCTATACACTGCTTAATCCTCACGAGGGTCGTGGGGGGCTGGAGTTTATCCCAGCTGACTTAGGGTGAAGGCAGGGGACACCCTGGACAGGTCACCAGTCTATCGCAGGGCTACACTTAGAGACAGACAACCAAGCACACTCACATTCACACCTACGGACAATTTAGAATCACCAATTAACCTCAACATGTTTTTGGACTGTGTGGGAAGAAGCCGGAGAACCCGGAGAGAACCCACGCTGCACAGGGAGAACATGCAAACTCCACGCAGACAGATCCCAGGTTGTGAACCGGCGACCTTCTTGCTGCGAGGCAACAGTGCTAACCACTGAGCCACCTTGCAGCCCTTTTTGAAAACAGACATGTTTTATTTTTATTTTTTATTTTTTTTTGCAACAACGAATTGTATTGGTTTTTAGAAAAAGTCATTAATGCAATTAATTTGCTCATTAGGAGTCATAATTTGCACTTGTGTTGAGGTATAAAACAAAAAATATTTGACTTTTTATGTGTGACACCTGCGTTTTACTGTTAGGCCATGTCTGACGACAGAGCTGTAAACGGTTTAGAGTCAATGCATCTCTAAATGGGATTATTCAGGATTAGCCACACCCTCTCCAGGCCATCCTAATCTCACGGTTTATCTCTCATTTCCTCAGCTGCGTCTAATCTCAGGGCTGCTGGATAATCTTATTAATCTGTCTCTCAACTATATGTAAAAAAAAAAAACCCAAAAAACCCCAAAACATTATGCATGTTTTAATTTTAATTACCACTTCTTCTTTTTTCTTCTTCTTTTTTTTTTGCAGGTGTCAGACTCCAAAATCCATCACCTCCTCCTCCTCTAATGTTTCCTTGGCGGCATGTCACACCGCCACCCCCACAGCAGCACAGTAAAGCTTTAGTGAAGAGAGTTTTTTTATTCCTATTTATTTTATTTCCTCCACTTTCTTGTTTGACCAGTGGTCCTCTTAAAGACTTCCCAGTGAGGCCCACAGCTGGGACACAAACACACACCACCACCTCAGCTGAATCCTGGGAGCTCATTGACTGCAAACAAATGATCTTGTGACAGCAAAATAAATGACCTTATGAACCTCAGAAACTCTGCTGATCACCAGTTCCTCCTGTTCTACGGATGTAAAGACCCAGCAGAACCTTCTCTACTGCATGTTTGAGGCCGAGAGCGTCGGATCGTCCTCTTTAACTGGCTGCAGTGCTGAACTGCCCAGACTGTTGTGTGTGTG